>NC_054603.1:20744278-21041778 GCF_004785595.1 Juglans microcarpa x Juglans regia
TTTTTATTTAATTTTTGTAATATTGAAGTTAGGGCTGTAATTGAAGTTAGGTTTGTTGTATATTGTAAGGGGAATTTTCCCCTCAAGAAGGGCCCACTGGACCTCAGCCTAGAAATCCATAACAAATGATGATCTTACTCAAGTAAGGAGTTAGCTGTCAACCAGGGAGGGGCGTTGACTTGTCAACAAGATAGCCCGACTTGACATAATCGGCGATCTCCCTCGAGAACAGAATATACACAGGATATACGGGAAACACAGAGAACTCTCAATTCATCAGTAACAAAGCATCAACGACTCACATAAACTGGATTGAGGTTCAAGGAGCCACCTCACATTAATGACGTCGTAAACCAAGTCACACTCCACCATCATGAAGCCGATATGGAGCCACGCCGCATTTAAAGATTTTGACAAAATAAACAGTATGGGGACTCCAGACCTCATAGGGACAGGCATGATCTGCTCTTCGAATTGATAGTATAAATAGTTGATCTCAGGTACGAGAAAACTCTCTCTGATCCCTAAACTTTCTTACTTATTTACTACACTCCAAGAACATTCAGAATCTCTCCGACCTCTAGACCGCCCTCTCAAAACTGCATACATTCTTCTCTCTACAGGGTTCGTTGCGAAGACCTGAATTGTTGTAACCTGGCTCAAGGGTGTGCAAAACACAACATCAACATATATATTCCATGGTTCTTAGTTTTATCTCTTATATATAGTAATTGTAGTTAATTAAAATGCTTCCACGTTAATTAATTTGGAGAGAAAATTTATATCCAAATTTTCATAGGTTTTAAAGGGCATGACAAGACCATAACTACAGGTTATAGGTCCGATGACTCAGCCGGCTAGTAAGTATAGGAAATGGGTAGCCGATGACATCACATGTGATATTAGAGAAATTACAGCTCTAAATCAACCACATTACCTACGAACTTGTGTTCCAGAGACTAGACTTGAATATTAGAAATTCTAGATTGGAACTCATAGTAAAATAATTAATTAACGTGGTAGAGGTGAGAATAAATAATAAAATAATGTTGTGTTATTATTGAAAAAAAAAATGAAGTCGCCACGTGGTCGATGTAGAGATCAAGGGCGCTAAACACCATGATATGCCACCACCTGAGGATAATCCACCTCAGGACAAGATACATGCAATGACACAGGTTAATGGCACATTAGATGCAGAATTAGCAACAATTAATTCAATAGCACTTGCTAAATCCACAGTGTCAACCTGATCTACTGCTATATGCATATCATCCTTGCTGCACTTAAGAGAGGTTTCTAACACAATGGCACCCTGGCTTTGTAGGTACCTAAAGGCCTGCCATTAAAGGCAAATAAATGATTGTTAAACCTAAGGTACAATATGAGAACATAAGGTACAATATGCAAGTTATCTATCTAATGAAAAGTGAGGTTGTTATTTGGTGGGATACAAAGAAACAGTTGTTGAGGATGGAGCTGGGCACTCTCGCAGCTCTGTCGTGGGAAAAGGTTAAACAGAAATTTCATAAACAGAAATTTGACAACCCATTGAGAGTGTTCTTTAACCCTTATCATAAGTTGATCCGTCCATCCTATCTTGTTAGTGTTTTCTAACCCATATATTATTTCATCAATTTTGTACCACAAGTTAAGAACAATAGCGACATATAGCAAAACATTAATCCTCAAATCTTTCTAATATTTATCATACTTGAGCTTCACGTTCAACGGCATAATCCGTAAAATAGGATCAATACTTTCGCACAATTATCCAATTGGTCTTTCACCGGACAAGCTTATTGACAATATTCATTGGATGTTAAATATAAAAATTCAAAAATGGTGCATGTCACATCATAAAAAAGCCTAAAAATTTCTAAAAAACCCAAAATATTTTTCCAGTCAACATCATTAAGCTGCCTGATCTCCCTTTGTCCTAATCATAGTGGTGAATATATTGCATGTCTTCATCACCCACGGTATCAAATGTATTTCTATACTACTTGGCAATTTCCAACATCAAGAAGGTTGAGTTACATATTGTATGAGCATCAAGACACAACATCTTCTTACATACAAGACCCACGGCATGAACAAAAGTTTTAAATTTCTCAAATCTAACTAGTGAAGATCTCACAAACCTTACCACATTTCTTACTCTTGCAACTAACTCATGAATATCTTTCAAATCGTCGATCACAATATTATGACTGAGGACATGTGCACAACATGGAACATGCAAAAACTCACCTCCCAATATATACATCTTTTCCTCTCTATCTCTATTCGTCAGATACTCAAGTGTGGTATCGTTTAACGAGGTTTTGACTGCTATTGTCACCACTAGTTCCAAACCCCACTCATTTGTTTCAGACTCCACCACCTTCCTAATAGTTTCACATTTGTGATTGGCGATTAAACAAAACTTAAGAGTCTTTTTGTGTAAACTCCAATTACTATCTATAAAATGAGCAATCAAACACATGTAGTTCAAGTTTTAGACCGATGTTCATGTATTAGTGGTTAGACAGACTCTTTGACCATTCAATAGATTTTTTTAACAAATCCTTCTCTAGGCCGTATATTTTAAGAGCATCCTTTAACTTCTTGTAGCTAGAAGAAATGTTAAACCTAGATCCCAAGTCCTTAGAGTAGGCTTGGAACCCTTCACCCTCTACAAACCGAAATGATAGCTCGTCTATTATGATCATATGAGCTAAAACCCCCCTACACCTCTCCATGTCAAACTTCACAAACCCCTTCAATGTAATTCTCTCCTTACTCCATCAACCATCTTCTTAAGTCCAATCTCCAATATAGACTAATTCTTTTCAAGTATCGAACTTCTTATAGGACTCTTCTTGCATTGTTCTTCAAAATAATTTTTCAGCTAGGAAGTACCAAGTCGTTTATAGTAACATCCATAAATAATACCACAATGATTACATTTTGCTTGTGGGTCATTAGGGTCACCACTCTCTAATTTGATAAATTGTTTGCACATAATGGAAATGGGTTTTTTCTTTGGTGAACCCATGGGTGTAAGGTAAGGGTAGTTGTAAGGGAGGTAGCACTAGTGCTAGTGTTCGGATTTGGAGTTGTGTTATGATCACCTATACTAGCACAATTACCACAAGCTATAGCTCCAACAAATAATCAAACACCTGACATTATGCAAAGTATTAAACTAATTTCGAGTTTTTAAAATTGCACAAAAATTAAAATCATACAAAAATCACACAATCTAGTTTGAGATTTCTAATTGAAGCCCTAACCTAAACCCTAAGCTAATTTAGGAGTTCAATACGAAACCCTAAAGTAGGTTAGGGGTTTGGATTGAACTCCTAGATTATTTAGGGTCTCGGATTCGACATCCTAAAATAATTTAAGGATCTGAACCCTTAGACTATTTTAGGGTTTCAAATTGAAATCCTAAATCAATCCTCAAAATCAACTTGAAACCTAACTTCATCACACAACCCAAGATATACCACACAATTCAACTCCACGACATTTAAAACACAACTTCATCCTCCATTGAAGACAATTTCATCCTCCATTGAAAATATAAAACAATTTGGATTTTGGAATTTCAAACTTAGGGCTAAGATACTTACAAGGTGAGATGGAAAGAAAATGAACTCTACAGTGGCAAGGAGAATCGAGAGAGAGAGAGAGAGATACAGTGGGGGGGGGGGGATTATTAACCCTAAAATGAAACAACGTCATTTTGGGGAGTTTATAAATCTTTTTTTAATATATATGATATGTGTGACGCCCACAGATCTGAAGCGTCGAGACATGCAACATAAAGTTACCTGCCCCCGTTCATGACATATAAGATGCAATGTTTCTAACATGCATATAGCATTATGTAATATTCGCAGCGGATAATTTTTTTTTTTAGCAATACTATGCACCAAATTTATAATATTCCAAATACTTAAAAACATACTTCATACATAAAGATATGCTAAACAACTGAGATCACAACACTAGTCCAAAATGGTTGTGAATAAAAGAGTGCTGGAGATTTAACTCCACAAAATACAAGTAGTAATCTAAGGCAACTACATCTACGTTGCACCGTCGCTTAGTCGACCGTTTCTAGTTGGTCGATTCTCGGTTCTCCTTCAGATCCTGTAACAAGATCTATCATTTGTGAGTAATGGTAGTTGAGACTACCACAATGAGATTTGATTACAAATCTCAGCAAGTTAACAAAAAAAAACCTTCACACAGGTTAATGATGCATGCATGGCAATAAAAACATGAATGTACAATTAAAGTCAATAGTAAACATAACATAACCTGACATAACATGGCATGAAATAATAAGCATAACGTGACTTGACATAACATGGCATGAGCTGACATAAGTTGAACTGAAACTGAAACTTAACTTCACGTGACATAAACTTGAAACTTGACATGAACGTAAACTTGAACATAACATAACGTGAAATATATGAATTTGAAATTTTATTTAGTAGACTTAATCATAAAGTGACCATAAGGGTGCCACACGGGTCCCCCTTAAGTCGTGTATCCCTACCGATTACCTCATCACAACACAGGTGTCTATACTAACTGTGAGGGCGTTAATACGTACTCCATAATTATTGTGGCCCACGTATTCTGCATGTCACAATTGTTGTATCTCACGTAGTGTATGCTCCACAATTATTGTGGCCCCATACTTCATGCTCTACAGTTGTTGTGGTCCCATGAATTATTTGTACCACACTTGCTGTGGACACATGTAAAATAAAGTGTGACTCTATCGGCGTTAATGTCTGGCGCGCTCCGGTGACTAGCTAATTAGGCCCCATTCGCAACTTGTTGACTGTACTTCATCAACTCATGGAATTTCACACATATTTAGACGCTCCAACGTGAACAAAGGAGATCCACTAGGATATTACCCCATCCTAATGGTTAGGGTCGTGATTGACATGAATAACTTAACAAGTCTGTTCTCTCGAGATACACAAACAGTATTCGAGATAGGATGACATAAATACAAAAAGACAGAAGTCCTGACGTAGCATAACGTGACATGAACGTAAGATGAAAAACATGACATATGTTGAGACATAAATGTAACAGACAACATTTCATAACATAGCATGCATGTAACAGACAAAATTTCATAACATGACATAACATGTAACAGACAATATTTCGTAACATGGCATAACATGTGACAGTGAATATTATGCGACATGACATACATGTAACAGATGGCATACGTAATGTGACATACTTGCAATAGATAGTAACATCAGACATAATATATTATGTAACAGATAAATATTTCATGACAGAATAATTCATGTAATAAATAAACATAAGATGACATAGCATGGCATGACATATAAAATAACATACGAAAATAAACTGTAGTTCCCTTACCCATCACACATACACAGTAACCTGATAGTAAGTTAAGAGCTAACTTACCTCGATAGTCGCGTTATACGAGAAAAAAGTACGAAACACGAGAAACTATAAGAGGGTATTCTAAAAGTTAGAAATTTAATTACTAACAATTAGAAATTTGAAAACAGACAACATAGAGTAAAAATATCATTTTACCCTCTATATGTGGGAAAATGACTATTTTACCCCTAACTTAAGGATTTCACATCCTAACTCGAAAAATTACCAAAATTTACACTCTCATGTAAATTTTGTCATAAACTCAAATATCAAATCAAAAGAATTTAAAACCATTCACAACTATGAAAAACTCACTATGGCCGAAATCTACATAGGCCATTTGTCTTGATTTCAGTTGCAATTCTTTCAAGTTTCAAAACTCATGATTAAACTAAAATTTTGTAACAAATATCTTTCTATCCTAAGTTTAAAAACATACTTAAAATATCCATTAAGAAAAAGCTAATCATCAATACTAAACTTTTTGTAAAAAGACCCAAACTTTTTAACAAAAAGTAAACCCTTAAATTACAAGTTTTGACCTTAATTGTAAAAAGACTCAAACTTTTTAACAAAAAGAAAACTTTTAAATCACAAGTTTTGACCTTAATAAAAACATCTCCAAGAATTCCAAAAAATCAAATCTTACTTCTAACACATTCATAACATCATCCTAAGATCAACCATGTTTTCAATCATCGAACAAAAGTCACCAAAAATCACAAAACAACACTTGGAGTTTTTGGTTTTAAACATAGTCCAAAACAAAAACTTTTCTCTCCACTAACTTTGATCAATCTCTTGATCCATGGCTTAAAGCGATGTGATCTTCAAACTAAAACATCTCATGGTTTAAAACTGTGTCCTAAAGAAGATACAACCATCAAACTTAAAATCACATGGCTAAAATTCAACAAAACATGGATCTAACCCAAAAATATCAAATCTTAGGCCAAATCGAAATCCTCTTGCATAGAAAATCATATCTTTAAAAATAATACTAAATATATTAGAAATAACATTCTCACATGTATATAAGAGGCTTAGGATCATCATATAAAAATATCAAAGCCTTTGGAATAAGATTAAACCACGAAATATTCAAACTTTCACAAAACAAAAATTGTTTTCCACTTCCAGTTTTCAAGTTTCTAAATCTAAGGAAATCTATCACTAAAAGCTTTATTCATACAAAAAAAGCTCAATGAACATTCATAAACACATTCTAACAACACTCCATAAAATCTTTGGACCAAGATATGTCCATTAACTTAGTCAAAAATTCTAAAACATAACATACTCTCTAGTTTCACGCCCAGAATGACCTGTCCATGGTTAAAAATAATTTTGACCAATCACATGAGCATGGAATGAGACTAATAAGATATCCACAGAAACTACACTCAAAGAATAACAACTTAAGTGAAGGAATCATCATGCAAAAATACTTACAAAGGGTAAAAAATGGCCACACAAAAAGACCCAGAAATCTGCCTGAGAGAGCTCTTTTGGATTTTCTCTCTAAGAACAGGGTGAAGAAGTGATAAAATGGAATGAAATGTATCTTGTACGACTATAGACTCCTGGAGGGGGAAGTTGTGGGCTTGAATAACCCTTGATTGGAGTTGGCTATGTGACATAAAGTCGAGAATAGTGAGGGGCAAGGACTGCCTGCAGCAGCTGAGAGATAGAGGTTGATGGAGTGGATTTCTCCTTCACCTCAAGGCACTATTGGGTGCAGCCAATGGCAGTGGATGGTCTGCCATGTGGGGGAGGAAACTTCTTCAAGAAGTTTTGCCAAGGTTGCCAAATTCATGGGCCTTGGTGGGCCCCAACTAAGTGGGCTTCAATTTGGGGTTTAAATGGGGTTTAGTTAGGGTTTGAGATGCTTTCAAGCCCAAAACCATTTTTTCTTGGCCCAATCAAATTTTCAAGATTTAAAAGGTTGTAAAATGAAGTCATAACAAGGATTTGATTAATTAATAGCATGTGAAAGTGATTTAATTAAGTGATTAAATACAATGCTAGAAATCGGATTAGAAGGGGTTTAGTGGCCAACTTTAGGGTTTGGGAAACCGTTTAGGGTTTCGGTTTCAACCAAGCTTTTGGGATTTCAATTGGATTCCAACCATTTAGGATTTCGCTAGGATTGAAACCTTCTTTGGTTTGACACAATTTGGTTGAACAGATGAAATACAGTTTTGCTTAGGTGGCATGATCTCACACCCTGATTTCCTTCACAAATTTATCCAATGGTTCCTTTTTGTTCCAAGTGTCTAATACCATTCACTATGTGTGGCTAGATCTTGTCAAATGTCCAAATAAAACTTCTTTAACCTAATTAGGACATTCCACACTGTGATTTTGAAAACACTGCATTGGGTGCGCTTATCGAGGTTACCATTCACTCCAAAAAATACATAATAAACTTAGTACTGAAAATTTTTAAATATTCATATTAACCTATAGTGAAAATCATTTACCGAAATTCAATTCCGAAGTGCCCCTAAAAATAAATTCACAATTTCGAACAGTCATTTCGTCCGAAATTATGAAAATGGGCTATTACGCCATAAAATCCTAAATAATCCACTAAGTCTAATGGCGTAGACCATAATGCATTCTAACACTTCTACCTACCTCAAATAATTAAACTCATATTTCTAGCACCATAGTGAGTAATAACACTGATTATGCTGACAGATTAAAACATGAGAAATTGGTCGATTCGTAAAAACTTATGGATTTTTCATGAGATTCTTAAAGTCAATAGAAATTCCACCAGTAAATTTCTAGTGGGCTGTTACAATATGTGTGTGTGTAAATAGGTCGGGTAGGGAGTTGAAACCCAGGTGGGGGGTAAAGCTTAGCCTGGCACTCGCCCCCGCCTTTGTTGTTGGGTGAGCAAGCGAAGCAGGGGCCAAGCAGGCTAGGTACAGGTACCCGGCCCCCAGGCTTGTGTGCAGAGAGGTTCCACCATCCTCTTTCGAGAGGGTGGGGCAGGATGACATCTTCGCTCCACACCTCCCGACTCACCATGTCACTTATGTTATGAGGGGCTTTTGTTATATTTTATTTTAGTTTTTAGTTTGTTATTTTCAGTTATTTTTAGTTTTTATTACCTTTTTTTTAATTTTTTAATTTTTTTCTGTTTTAAATTTGTTTTTTTCTTTTTTAAAGTTAATCTTCCCATTTTAAAAGTATTTTTATATTTTTTAAATTTTGAGATTTTCATTTTTCATTTGTGTTTCGATTTTTCTTGTCATTTAACACCTTTTAGATTCTTAAATAATATTTTTACTAGTTATACAATTTAAGTTTTCTTTTAAATCTTTTTTTAAAGTAGTGCCTGTAAAGTGAAACGTGTTGAACAATAATTAGGTATAGTATTTCTGAGGGTTTACTAAAGGGATTGTGACAAAAGCATTGATTTATCTTTAATTAAAATTCATAGATTAAAAAGTTCAACTTTAGAGTTTAGGAACTATTTCTTTTGTTAAATGTGGCGTCAATGATATATATATATATATATATATATATATATATAAGCGGCTCTCGAGTCGATGAATAGTAGATTTTGTCCACCGTATATTTTTTCCGTGTGTTGTGTTGTGTCTTTTTTATCCTTGCATTATGTTCTTTTGTGTATGTGTAAGTGAGGGGCTTTAGTCTTTTCATTCAATCACTCTCGCTCTCATCGTAGAATTCTAATCTAGAACTCAAAAGCCCCAACATCGTAAGCCTCTAAGAGCATTGGTATTGCCAAGTCTAAAATTTAGTTAGAATGTTACCTTTTGGCCATAACATGGACTTCTAGCTAGATTAGTTCATGTTGGACTAGCTATCTTAAAGTTTAAATAATAAAAAAATATTATCTATTTTAATAATATATAATAATTATTTTTTAATATTTTACAAATACACTTCATATATTAATTAATAACTTTATTAAAAAATAAAATTATTATTTTTCAACTATTTTTTCCCTCAACCTAATTATTCAATAAATATATTTTGCCAACCATTCACCCAACAATCACATATACAAACATACCAACATTTCTTCTACCTAACATTTACATTTAGAATTGTGGTTGAAGCCAACAAACATGCCAACAACTTATTATAGCAACTAGATTAAAAAAAAAACTTATTATACCAACCAATCATCATCTACAATTCTTAAATGAACTAAATTTTACCAACCCTTCTTCTTTTACCAACTTTTTTAGTTGTAACTAATAGTTGATGATCGAACCCTATAAATAGACCCATCTTCTAACTACACTTATCAAAAACCAAACTTTCTTCCTCCAATTCTTTTATTTTTCTTCCCTCAATTTGCTATGGATCCCTCTTCAAATTTTGATAATGATTATTCTGATCATGAGTTGGATATGATGCAAGCAATTGCAATGATATCCGAGGGAACATCTTCTACACCTAGTCCTACTCCTCAACGTCGTAGATTCATCAGACGTGATTCATTCGAAGGTCATCAATGCCCTTGGAATGATTATTTTGCTAAAACACCAATACATCTGCCCTATATTTTTAGGAGGAGGTTTCGAATGAGTCGTGATCTTTTTTTTTTTACATACATGATGCAATAGTCTCTCACGATAATTATTTTGTACAAAAGAAAGATGCCAGTGGGAGGCTTGGATTGTCTTCCCTTCAGAAGATGACTGCAGTGATTAGGATGCTAGCATATGGGGTCACCGCAGATCTAACGGACAAGTACATAAGAATCGGAGAAAGCACCGCACGACAAAGCATGAAGAAATTTGTTAAGGCAATTGTCTCAATTTTTGGGGGTGAGTATTTGATATCTCCAAACAGCAGTGATATAGTGAGGTTACTAGATGCAGACAAAGATGTGGATTCCCAAGTATGTTGGGTAGCATTGATTGTATGCACTGGAAATGAAAGAATTGTCCTACTGCATGGAAATGTATGTATTCTGGTCACGTGAATGAACCAACTATTATTTTGGAAGCTATTGCATCTTATGATCTTTGAATATAGCATGCTTTTTTTGGTTTACCTAGGTCGCATAACGATATCAGCTTACTTGATCGATCTTCTATTTTTGCTGCGTTGGCTGAAGGTCGTGCTCCTCTGTGCAATTACACAATCAATGGTCATGAATATACATTGGGATATTATCTTACAAATGGTATATATCCTTCGTGGGCAACATTAGTGAAAACAATTCCATCTCCTCAGGGAAATAAGAAAAAACACTTTGCTGCTTGCCAAGAGTCTACAAGGAAAGATGTGGAGCGTGCATTCGGAGTACTCCAAGGCAGATTTGCAATTGTACATAGACCTGCGAGGTTTTTTCGTCCTGAAGTACTAAAAGACATTCTATACGCATGCATTATCTTACATAATATGATCGTTGAAGAAGAGTGTCATCTATATCTCAGGGCTGAGCAATTCATTTATGAACAGACGGAAGAGACTCCAAATGAGCCAATTTTGCATGATAATATACTTGAATTCATGGAGTTCATTGCACAATATCATCGAATTAGAGATAGAGGCACTCATAGTCAACTCCAGGCCGACCTTATCGATCATATATGGAATATTCATGGCCGTACCTAATTTGGATTTCTGTTTCTAATTTGTAATTTAGAATTTGGAATTCATGTAATTTGTAATTCTCTATTCAACTTTAAGCAAAGCTATGACATTGAATTTCTTTCTAGATAATGGAATATCCTGGTCGATGTAGATTTTAATTTCTAGTTCATATCAAAGGTTATTCTAATTGCTTTTCTTTTGCAGGTGTATACAAATTTTGTCATGTTGTAATTCCATAGTTTTACATGGTCACCATGGCACTAACATCCAGAAATAGCAATTTGAAATAGCACTAACATCCATAGTTATAAATCCTGCAACAATTCAAAATAGCACTAACATCAAGAAATAATACTATGTTTCCATATTCTTTAGTTTTTATAATTCTGAAGTCCACAAATAATACATCCAGTTCATAACATCCATAACATAAGTAGTTTTTATTATTATTATTGTTATTTTTTATTTTATAAGTCCGTAACATCCAGAGTTCACAAATAGCCAAAGCAGTCCACAAATGTACCCAAAACAGTCTTCTAATATACCCCAAAACAGTCCACCAATTACCAAAACACTCTACAAATTACCAAAACAGTCTACTAATTACCAAAACAGTCCATTAGTTGCTATCCAGCCACATGTTTATCTAGCCGACATGTGGCTGGGCAGCCACTAAAATTTCAAAAGAAAATTTCATTAACAACATTAGACGTTAAACATCTCCATAAGGTGTCGAAGGAGATGTAGATGTACCTCCGGAATGGGACCTTCTTCCCTAAAAAATTTTTGAGTTGAATATGGTTGAAATATTGTTGTTGCATGACATTCATGCCACTTAGATCTAGCATCATCATATTTGCCTCAAACTTCATCTTCTTTAGTTCAAATGCTGCTGATCTTTCTAGGTCTGCCTTCAACACAGAATTTCTATGCTCTTGCATGGATGTCGCTCTATCATCAGTCATTTTAGCTAAGGCAATCTTGTTCTCATCATTGTTGCCTTCCATTGACTTCCGCTTCCTCTCTTTTTTTTTTCTCAGCTTTTTTGCCTGGAGGTCTCTTACCAAGAACCTCCATGTCCTCCTTGGCTATGTCAACAACAGCTTCACCAAACATTTTTTCTGCTAACCTTCTCTTCTTACCAAGGATGGAGGTGTGTTGCTGCCATTTTGGTTGGTGTCTCAGAAGACACTAATAGTAATCCATTGTGAAATTACACCCTACCATCTCTTTATACAACATCTTTGCCTTCTCAATCTACAAAGGTAAAGAAATATTTGTTAGTTTATAAGTAAGTCCATCACAAAATTGCATGAATGGTGGAAAATGGTACATACCTTGTCTTGCTCCGTAATGATATATATATTATCTTGCTCCGTTGCACCACTCGGGTGCAATGACCCTACTTGTGCTACATATGCACAAAACTTATTTGTCCATTTTTTAATCGTAGACCACCAATTCATCAAAGAGCCATCTGAACGGTTGTCAATGTTCAGTTTTTTATATTCACGATAAAATGTGGTAATTCTTTCACACATTTGAGTAGACTTTTGATCAGTACCCCTTATCGCATCGATGTTAATGTTGAGTCAAGCTGAGACGAGGAGGTTATCCTCTTCAACAGTGAAAGATGCACCTCTTTGAACTTTTTTTTAAGGATGCTTTTTTTCACCGTTATTAGGGGTTGCTTGGACAACAACATTAGACTGTTGCGTTAGGGTGCTATTACAACCTCCTCCTCCACTTTGTAATAGAGTGGTGAAGAATGGGTCATCATCAAAATGTGTGTCCATCCTTGAAAAATATTAAATTTTCAAAGAGTTAGAGAAGTTGGCCAATATTCAAGTCCAATATTATGTTCTTAGCATCATATTGCTATATTATATAGTATCTCAACATCATATTGCAGTATCTCATCATCATATTACAATATCTCAGCATCATATTGCATAAAGAAAGGAAAATTGAATAATAAAAACTAAAGGAATAAGAAGTACAAGGGTTATTTTGTAATATGAAAGTTTGAAAACAGCAAACATCCATTCAGGAAAAGTGTGGCACAACACAATTGATATAAGCAAAAAAATTAGCAAGGTCTGCACCATTAACTTACATAAGGAGTTGAAGGAGATGTAGATGATGAGGAGCATTTGAAGTCATTAATGGGGATTTACTTTGAAGCCTTAACTTATGATGCAAATCGGCAGAATGATGGGTAGAAAATAAAATAAAAAAACCTCAAAGCAATACGTATATAAATCCATAAAACTTACATTCATAATGTTTAAAGTAATTTATAAAATTTTTTTTATTGAATTCAGCTATGTGGGTCTAGCACACTAACTACAATTGAGTTATTAATTTTTGGTTGGGAGAGGCCTAATTCATAGTTCTACTGATCATTTATGGACATGAACACTACCTTGCCAGACAACAATCTATTTCATCATGCAGCATTCATGCTTAAAAAGTTGCACATCATGGTGTAAACATCAAGCTCCTATATGCCTACATCCAATGGTACCTCATCAGCAAATATTACCCTCACGGACATACAATATGCCAAAATCAACAAACAATAGACAAACAATATGCCAAAACAGAGATGGTAGAGAATCAATACCCAATATCAAATGCAATACACCATACACCATGCCCAATAACAATATGCCAAAACAGAGAATCAATGACAATAGAATACACCATACCATTTCAGAGAATCAAACCCAATAAAATACCAAACAAATCTTTGGCAAATATTATAGACTATAAATACACCATACCATTTCATCCTCAAAAGAACAAAAAATAAAAATAGCAAAGCATTTATCCAAATTGCACAACCAGATTTGTAGTGGTAGATGTTGTATAGGGTAAAGCCAAGCCGATTCGTGGAGGAAATTGAAGAACCTTCTGGACGATTCGTGGAGCCAAGCTGATTCGATAATTATTTGTCCTGGGTAGCAAATTTGCAAGTGATTTAATCACTCGATGAGGGTAAAGTGAGAATCGAAGAAGAGGGAGAGAAGAGACGGCACAAAGAATACATAGAGAAGAGGGAGAGAAGAGCAAGGAAGAGAGACTTACGTTGGAGACCGCAAAGACGACGGCAACCGCTGGAGAATGCAACCACTGGATAGAAGGGGACGCTTGTGGGCTGGGAAAGAATGGGGCTAAAGAAAAGAAAATGACTTGCGGGTTGAAGAAGAAAGGGGCGAAGACAAAAAAGAGTTTCGGGAGAAAGAAAGAAAAGATAGATGAAATGAAGGGTTTTAGGGATGAAGACAGAAAAAAAAAATCTAGGGAAAGAATGAGTGGGAGGCAGAGAAATGATAAAAAAAATGAGTGGGAGGCAGAGAAATGATAAAAAAATAATTTGGTCTGTGTACAGTCCCTCGCCATATATGGAGAGCCGCTAACATATACTGTAGCATAAATGTTAAACTCAAGAAGTTTAGCTAGGCCAATGCAGGTGTTTTTTCTCACATTTCCTTTTAATTTGGACTTGCATTGGCAAATGGCTAGGCCATTGCCAACGCTCTAAACCATAGCGATTTGGTGAAAGATTGCAAATTTTGAAGGGGAATTGAGAAGGGGGATGGAGATTGAGGAGAAACAGCAGCATCAGTGTTGTTCTTCAAAGGATGGGAGGGAGAGCAATGACTACACATCGGAGGACGAAGGGATGGAGGACTACAGGAAGGCAGGGTACTGCGCGGTCCGAATCGGCGACGCCTTCAAGAATGTCCGCTACGTCGTCCAAAGCAAGCTCGGTTGCAACCATCTGGCTTGCCTGTGATACCCATTTCTCTGTACCTTTCTCTATCTCACTCTGTACTTTTTGCTTGATCTCCTTCACTCTGTACTTTCATACATGACCAGGAGGTCTGCTACTGCACACCCTTGGCATGATCTCGAGATAGGTATGGATAATATGTAAAATAGACTTACCTTACAAGAAAGATGTTGAGAGTCCTGTAAGCTTTCATTATTATCTCAACATCAAGGGGTATCGGGCTCTAATATATAAGTTTGATCACATAATATACTTTAAAAAATTTGGTGTTTTTTTTTTTCAAAGTAGATTGGGTACCCCAACAAGTGGTGTGTTAACACACCGGCTTGTGTGGAGCAAAGCTCTTGGACTTGACATATGTACCCTACGGATACTTGCTTTTTTAGGCTAGTTTATGTTTAGATTCACATTTTTGTCACTGGACTTGACTAGTCTTCTAATGAATAATCAATTTCATATTAATTGATTGGTGGTTTTCGATTATATATGATGACCTAATGAAGATTCCTTACTTTAAGGGTGAGATAGAAGAATTAACGAATGAGATGGTTAAGTTAAGGTGTGTTAAGCTCCACTTGTCATGTTGACTTGCATTATATAATTTCTTCACAATTATACATGGTCTCAAATTGATTTTTCCCTTACCCTTCTTTGCCTGTTCTTTCTTTAATATTAGCATCATCTTGTATTGTAGAACTGATGCAAATGGAGACGTGGCAAACCAAGATGTTCACCTCCCTGGAGTTTTACCAAAATTTCCTGGTCGATTTTATTTCTACTTCGGGAAACCAATTGAAACGGAAGGTATGGCCCTTCAAAATTGAGGGGTATTGGTTAAAAAATTATTAAAATACAATTAGCTACTTTGAAAAAAATGGGTTTTTTTTTTTAAAAAAAAATTGTGGTGCATCTATTTGTCACGGGTAGTCATCACTGCATTTCATTCATCTTAGAGATATATTTCCTAGATTGGAGACTTCAAAGTCGGTGGATGTTTATCCAAAGTACTTAATTCACTGAGGTGGCTAGAAGAAGCTTAAGAAGAACAATTGTAAGTAACAGTCATATTTGTTCATGTCATTCTGATCTTCTCTATTCTTGATTGTTATTTTCTATTCAATCATTATGATAAACCTACTTTGTAACCTTCTTTCTATTTCAAACAGGACCTGGAGCTCCAAATGTGTTCAACTGTGTAAGGATACTCCACCTTTCTTGTCATATGTTCCATCTTTCTGTGTTGAATGGTTGTACAATTTCTTATAGTTTGCGCTCGCTTGACAATTTATTCCTGCAAAGTGTGCATGTAAATGTTAAATTGTATATTTTGTTAAAGATGCTTCCATCTAAAAGTGCGTTTCCCAACTTCAAATCTCTATGGCATAATTGGTGCAAAATCAAGATAAAAAGGAAAAAAAAAAAAAAAAAAGAGTATCTTCAGACTCATGTACTTTTAATGGTTGAGAAATATAAAGGAGAAAGTAAGTGAAAAAAGACAGATTTTAAGTGTGAAGATGTAGCACTTTTAGTAATGGCTCTATTTTTATATCACTTCCAACTTCTGAAGTTTTTTACCACAAATTCTATCACGATGTCTTCCAATCTCATCTATTCTTACATTTTTTTTCCTTCTAATTCTTGTTTAGTTGGGTGTGTAGCCAATTGTAGGGAAGTTAGAAAGAAGCATAAATTGTGCAACCTACAGCTTGAAGAGATGAGATGATTTTCTGCCTTGTTTTCTTATAAAGAGAGGAAACCAAGATGTGAACAATTTCTACAAAAATTTCTGCTATAGATTTAGCTCTACGTCTTCCCCTATTTGAATCACTTTTTAATGATGTTCAAGCCTTCATTTTTACGTGTTAAATCAGTAGAGGTTAGTACGTTTCTTCCCCATTGCATTTTCTATCTTGCTTATATTTTCTTTCGTAGTTTGCATCTTTCACCATTATGTTTTCCCGTTTGAAGATCCGTAGGTTTGTATAGATTGAAATTGCTCTCTGTTTCTTTGCTGCCTCTTGTATCCACATTGATAGAAGACAATTTTAGTAAATTTAAGCTTGATTTTGAGTAAAACTTTCCTATCTCTTGCATGTAAATGTACAATCTAAATTGTTCTGCCTCCATGAGTGTATTGATTCTCCATTCAATTCTTTATTTTTTGGGATTTTGGACAAACTTAGATTGGAGCAGCATGTATTATATTCCAGCATGGAGACAATGAACATGAAGGGTGGCTTGCAAAGAAATTATTTGCTAAATTAGTGGTTAGCCAAGTGATTTTATTCTAGAGGAATGAAGTTCTTGTTCTAGGTTTCTAAAGCAATTATTTTTTTATTAGATGCCTACAAATTATTTTAGTATTGTTTTTAGTGTATAGAGGAGAGATTCTTTAGACATGAGTTGCTTTATGTCTCAATTCTGAATCTTAAGAAAAATAAGATCCCATTTCGTTAACCTGCTCTATAAATTGTGATCATATGGTTGTTTTCGTTCATCATATCTAATCTCTCTAATAAATATATTGTAACAACCTGATCCTAAGATTAGGCCATAGGATAAGTTTTATGTATTTTTCATATAACTATAAATATTCTATTATTATTATTATTATTATTATTATTATTATTATTATTATTATTATTATTATTATATCAGATTTTACATTTATTAATTTTAATAATTACTATTATAATTTTGTTTGAATTTATTAAAGTTTTGTTTTATTATTAATTTTACTAGAGTTTTGAATTATTATTAATTTTAATAATTATTACTAGATTTTATCAAATTTTACGTTCCACTAGAGTTTTGGTTTGAATTTAAATCTTATTTCTTCCTATCTCCACCCGTAAACCTCATCTCTTGATTTTATAATCCTAACCTCATACTCATCCTTATCCTCTAATTGATAAATCCAAATCCTAATAGGAAACCAAAAATCCTATCATAAGCCCTCCCTTTCCCTATCTATAAAATCCACGAAAACCCTCTGTTTTAAACACACGAAGATACGAATAACTCACTTGCGCCTTTTATACTCTGTCCAGTAGCCACCGCAGCCTCCTTCCCAGCAACCAGCAGCCACCTTGGCAGACCACCCTCTCCTCGGCCACAGAAACTGCAGACCAGCTTAGCCCAGTTGAGCCCAAAGCCCACCGCCGTTGACCACCAGTTTCTCTCCCTAATGTTTTTGGTTTAACAGTTTCTCTCTCTAATACTCTCTCTCTCTCTCACTGCGTTGAACCACCATGCTGAGAGGACCACTCAGTTGCGCCACCGTGAACCCCGCTTGTTGCCATAACTGCCGCGCATCAACTCCTCTCTGTGAGTATCGCACGCCTCTCTCTTCCTAGTTCTTTGTTTTGGTCTTGACTACTATGTGTTTTGATTTCCAGAGGAACTCTAGATGGGCCCTTGGGCCCTAAGCCCTTATGTGCGGGTGCTAGGCTTATTTAGATAGACTCATATAGTAATATTATTATAGACCAGATTGCAACTCTTACAGATTCTAATGATCTTTAAATAGACTTTATTTTAAATTAGGCTTGATCCTATATTCTTTCAACAACTTTTTAGTAATTTTATTGGGCTTAATATTAATATTTTAAAGGTGATGTTTTTACTTAAATAAATATATTAATCAAATACTCATTAATATAAGAAAATGTTTAAAGAATTTGAAATATATTTTAAAGTATACTATTGAGCCTAATATTTTGTTAATATTCCTTTATCTATTTAGTAGAATATTAATAAAATTATTATGTTAAGAATATTTAAACAATATTAATATTTATTAGATTTCTTAAGATTGAACAATTATGTTAAGAAATGAAACCTATTTTAAGAATTGTGATTTTTATGACTTATTTTTAAAATAGCCCACGTATTTCTACTAAATTATAATATGTTATTAGTATTTAAGTAATTTAAATACCAAGATTTATTGATTATGGTATTAAACAAAAGATTTATTTGACTATCTTTTAGATTGTGTATTTAATTAAGTAGGATATTAGTACATTTTGTTCCTAGACAGATTTAGTGATTGTTACTACTGCATATAGGTGACGAGTTACGAAGTGATATTCAAGAAGAAACACAACGAGGTAAGTAATTTGATCACAAATTAGGATCATCAGAGTTCAGCTTATAAGTATTATTCAAGCCAGTTCATTGACAACCATTATTTATGCACCACTCATGTCATATGCAAACATGTCATCCAACATAGCATACGATCATGTCATTCCGCATCATGCTCAAATAAAGAAATTATAATTATGTATGTATTATGTCATACATCTCATATGTATAAGACACGTAAGCTATCTTAAGTTCAAGTACAAGATAAGATCAGATCAGTTAATCAAATGATCATTCAGATGTATGGTACCAATGTAGTTGAGTTTCAGGGTGGATATGCAAGCCACAGACTCAGGCGTGATCCACATAGTATGCTAGAATATTGTCAGCGGCTCCCCTCGCGGCCGCGGGACGTGGGGCCAGTGCACAACCTCGCACACAAGGTTACGTGTGTTGGCCAGTCAAATCAGTCAGTTAAATCAGATCAGTCAGATGAGTTAGTTAATTCAGATAAATCAGTCATGCATAGTATAAGCATCAGTATGAACAGTCATGAATTTAAACTCTCAGCATGAAAACTTTTATGAAAACCTTATGTTTATTATGTTTGTATTGTGATAGATTTCTTGTTGAGTATTCGACTCATTTTAGTTTTATTTCATGTTTTTAACCACCCAGGTGAGGATGATGAACACGAGCAGGCAGACCAGGTGTAGAAAGAGGAGTTGATTTAGTTTCAGACCTTCTAGAATAAAATTACTTTTATGACATAAATTTTATTCAGATTATTCATTTAATATTTTTGGAAGACATTTTATTAGTCATATTTCTACAAAATAAATCCTAAGTTCATTTATTAAATATGAGATCTCTTCTCGAGTTTATTTTATGAAAAACACGTGACACTCCTAACTTACAAAAAGAGGGTGTTACATATATTTTACATTTTTTAGTTGTTTTTAATTTTCATGTATTCTTGTTTTTCATTCACTGAGATTTATTTCCTTTTTTAGTGTTGATTTTGCAAGACCCTGTTTCTCTGAAAACTTTTTCTTGTTAATGCATATGTTGTTTTGCAGTAGAGCTTCCAAGTTCCATCCATTCTCTTAGAGAGCAAAAATATCTACATAGTTGAACCATCAAAAGTGGAGCTCCTGAAGTTTAAACCTTCTGTGAATACTGAATCTGATAATTTGGAGTGACTCATAGCTTTATGTTAACAAAAAAAAAAAATATATATATATATATATAAATATATATATGCAGGAAAACATCTACATCATAGATGCTCCTGTTAGGAAAAAACTATAATTTTAATTCCCCCAAACTTGTATCAACCTATGGCCTATTTTAACTTATTTGTCTTTGACTTATTTGGCTTTGAACTAATGGTTTTATCTTCTAATTTATGCAAGCATGTGCTTAACTATCATTATCCAAAAATATTTGCTAGAATTTACATTTTTTTTCCTATGCATTACATTATTGATTGAAATCAATTTTTTTTAATAAAAAATATATTATTTTTTAAAAATAATCATTTCATCCAACTAGGCTAACGTGTTTTGCACGTTGCTCCTGTCCTAATATATATATATATATATATATATATATAAGAGGAACAACAATAATTTTTTCCATTATAATGATTGTTTAATTAGGCCCCATTGATATTGTAAATTTGTTTTATTAGTTAATATAATTAGTCCATCCGCGCAATAGGCAGTAAAATTAAAATATAAAAGTTAAAAAGTGAGAAACCAAAAGAATAAATAATAAAAAGTCAATAACTAGGGAGTGCAAAGAGCTCTAAGGTTCTCTCCTTCTATGAGGGGTGAGGTGCTGTCTTTGCCTTGGCAAATGGCTATCTCTTAAATTTTGTCTAAAAAGGAAAAGATGGAGGAAGAACTAGAAAGAATGTGGAAAGGATTTAGCCTTACTGAACAAGAGAAACAAGAATTAGTGTTGGATCCAACAACAATGGACGGATCATTAACAAAAGGAAAGTCTTGTCTTCTGGCATTGATAATCTCAGACAAGATGATTAACATATAGGCTTTTAGTACAAGTATGTCCAAAATATGGAGATCAAAAGGATGGATACAGTTTAAAGATGTTGGGGAAAATCGTGTCATGTTGGAGTTTCAATATGAACATGACATGTGCAAATTTATGAAGGGAAGGCCTTGGTCTTTTGACAGAATGTTGGTTTGTCTTTAAGACTTTGATGATAACACTCCACTGAAGGATATTCCGTTCTCTATGGAAACATCTTCGATTGAAGTCCATAATATGCCTCTTGCAAGTATGACAGAAGGGGAGGGATTTCAAATAAGTTCTAGTATAGGGAAGGTGATGGAAGTTGAGACAGATGAAAAAGCATTTGGTTGGAGAAAATTCCTATGTATCAAAGTGGAAATTGACGTCACCAAGCCATTAACAAGAGGAAGATTTTTAACCATTGATCAAAACCAGTTATGGACTCCATTCAAGTATAAAATACTTCATTCGCTCTGTTTTCAATGTGGTGTCATCAAACATGTACAGAAGCATTGTTTAGGGATTAGTCATGATAGAAACACTCCAGAGGGGAAGAATCAGTATGGTCCTTGGTTACGTGCAAACCCTGCTAAGTCAAATAAAAATGCTACCAGGAGGTACGACGGAGACACTGCTCTGCAACCACAACACAGTCGGCAATAAAGGAGCTCAGGGGAGGTGCACACTAAGGAAATGAATTTTGTTAAACTAGAATTTATGAACAGTCATTGGAAAAGATGGATGAAATCCCTATAAAGAGGAATTGCGGGAGTAGTTAAGGAAAGTTGCCAATATTAAAAAGCTGCCAAATAAGGATCTAGAGAAAACAGTTTTGACTTCCTCTCCCCCCCCTTACAATGGATCCAGTACTTAATGGAAAAAAAATAATATGAAGAAGGATAGTCAACACAATATGGGGGATTGTGGCATTATGCATGAAGAGGCAATCAAGAAGATGGAGGATCAAGCACATAAGGAAAATTCACTTACAGTTGTCATCTCTAAACCAGGTTTTTCTATTGCAAATCAAGCAAGTTCCTTGGACCAATTCCTCTCTCATCAAATCATAGAACTTGCTAATTCCAAAAAAACAAGCTATATGGAAAATGAGAGCTAGAGATAAGTTCTTTAATAAATTATCTGTTGATCCTGTGACTAATGAACTGTCTACTGTCACTAGCTCTAACAAAAGAGATGGTTGTAACTCAGTGGGGGAATGTATTGATGGTAGTTGTATTAAAAGACCAAAAACAATGGCTTCAACTGGTGGAAACATGTACCAGGAAGAGTTGGTGGAAACTTGCATAAGTTGGAATTGACGAGGGCTTGGGAACCTTTAGACAGTTAGCCCTCGGTAGTTCGAGAACTTCACCTCATGGTGAAGAACAAGCACCCAAAGTTCATTTTCCTTATTGAAACCAAGTGTAGTAGAATCAAAGTTGAAAAAGTGAGAAATTTTTTAGGCCATGAACATAGTTTTGTGGTGGACAGTAAAGGTTTAAGTGGATGAATTGCTTTTCTGTGGAAAGATGATATGAATGTGACTCTAGGAGGAGAAAGACCCTTTCGATATGAAGCCAAATGGGCCCAAAGAGAGGAGTGTCACATGCTGATAGAGGAAGTTTGGAAAAAAAAAGCCAATACTAGCAGTTGATAAGTTAAAGATGACTACTGAAAGCCTTCTCAGATGCAAAACAAAGCTAAAGGAGTGGAATAAAGAGAGCTTTGATAACTATAAAAAGCTTATTAATTCCAAACTTCATCACATTTCAGATTTCCAGAAATCTAACAAAGGTGATCAGGTGAGCAACATCAAGGTTTTACAAAAGGAGGTTAACAAGGTTCTTGAAGAGGAGGATATAAACTAGAAACAAAGGGCAAAGCAGAAGTAGTTAAGGGAAAGAGATAGAAATAAAGTTCTTTCATCATTTTGCTAACTAATTAAGGAAGATCAATAGTATAAAAAATATTAATGATGAAAGAGGGAATGAGGTTGTATCTCGAGAGATTATCTCTAAACAGTTCCAGAACTATTTCCAAGAACTCGTTTCCACATCTCAACTAGAAGGCATTGCTAACTGCTTGAGGACTTTGAATGTTGGAGTGATAATTGACATGAATAACAACCTCATAAAGAAATTCACCACTCGGGAAGTCGAGGAGACTATATTCCATATGAACTCTCTTAGCTCCCTTGGACTAGATGCATTTCCACCTGCCTTCTATCAGAATCACTGGAGCTCTATTGGCAAAGAGATTAGTGAAGATGCTCTGCATGTGCTGAACTCAACTGGTTTGGTTGCTGAGATTAATGAAACCCATATTGCTTTAATTCCCAAGATAAAATCTCCTTCCAAAGTCACTGATTTTAAGCCTATAGGTCTATGTAATGTCCTTTATAAAATCTCTGAAAAATGCTTGCCAATAGACTGAAAAAAATTCTTCTAGAGATTATCTCCAATACTCATATGCATTTGTGCCTAGCAAATTAATATCTGACAATGTTATTGTTACTTTTGAGGCAATGCACAACTAGACATGAGTAAGGCATATAATCGAATGGAAGTTTCTCAAAACAGTAATGATCAAGTTGGATTTTGCTCAAAGTTGGGTTGATCTAGTAATGAATTGCATTGAGTCTGTTTCATACTCAATTTTGACCAATGGTATCCCTCAACAAGTCTTTAAACCATCAAGAGGAATTAGGCAAGGTGGCCCCTCATCACCTTATTTATTCATCTTATGTGATGAAGTGCTGAGTTTTATGCTTAACCATGAAGAAAGGATAGGAGCAATCATAGGTATTCCAATTGTTCGAGGCAAGTTACATGTTAATCACATTTTCTTTGTAGATGATAGTTTGCTTTTCTGTAAAGCAAATTCTCTTGAATGGAGCAGATTGATTCATAGGCTAAGCTTGTATGAAAACACATTTGGACAAAGGTTAAACAAGGAGAAAACTTCCGTCCAGTTCAGTAGAAATACACCAAGAGAAGTTCAAGAAATCATTTTGAACATATCAAGAGTCAAATCAATTGTGTCTTATGAGAAATATCTTGGTTTTCCAACTCTGGTTGGAAGATCTCTAGCCAATTCCTTTGAAAGTATCCTGGATAGAGTTAGATTCAAAATAGCAGCAACAAAGTCAAGACCCTCTCTCAAGCAAGCAGAGAAATCCTTCTTAAGTGAATAGTGCAAGCTCTTCCTACATATAGCATGAGAGTCTTCAAACTTCCTTGCAGCCTTCGCAAAAACATTAATAGAATTATGCAAAATTATTGGTGGGGTCAGCAAGATCAAGAGAGAAAAATTCATTGGATTTCATGGAGCACAATGAGAAAAACAAAATCAGCTGGATGCCTAGGATTTAGAGATCTAGAGGGCCTCAATCTGGCTATTCTTGCAAAGCAAGGTTGGTGCTTATTACAGTACCCTCAATCACTAGCATCTTAAGTTCTAAAGATGAAATATTTCCCAAATGATACATTCTTTCAAGTTAAAATTGGCAGAATGCCCTCTTTCATATGGAGAAGTATCATTGATGCTAGACCTTTACTGGAACAAGGTACAATCTGGAGAATAGGGAATCGAAAAGATGTACATATCTAGAAAGACAAGTGGTTTCCACAACCACCCTCATTCAAAATCCATAGTGCAGTAAAGGTGTTAGAAGGAAATGCAAAAGTGCAAGAACTTATTGATCTTGATACTAAGCAATGGAGATAGCCTCCAATTGATGAAATCTTTTTGAGAGGGAAAGCTAATATTATAAAAAAAAATTCCTCTAAGCTTAGCCCTGGTAAGTTGATTTGGAAAGGATCTGCAGATGGTAAATTCACAATAAGAAGTGCTTATCATTTTTATAAAGAAATGGAAGAACAACCAAAGGGTCAGCCATCAAGTAGTGTTTATAGTAGATAGGTGTGGTCTGACATTTGGAAGCTGAATATTTTCCCAACAGACAAAATTTTCTTCTGGAGAGCTTGTCGAGAAGGACTCCCTACCAATATGAACCTGTCTAAGAATGAGGTTGTGGAAAATCCTAACTGTCCTATTGGGGAGGAATCAATAGCTCATGCTTTAAGGAGCTGTCCTGCAGCACAAGAAATCTGGGGCCAATGTTCCAAAAAGACTCTCTATCTAAGAAGACTTTTATGGAACTGATAGAAGATGTGGACTAATTCAGAAACAGAAGTGATGGAGGAATTAGTTGTGGTTTCCATAAGAATTTGGCAGAGAAGAAATACTTTTATCTTTCAAAAAGAGTTCAAGCATCCTAATGCAATGGTGAAGTAGTTACTAGAAGATTTGCAAGAGACAAAGCCCTTATAGTTCATGAAAGTTAGTCAGTCAAGCATTACTAACTCAGAACAGGACCCCTTCTCCTATGAACACTTTCAAGATTAATTAGAATTGGAATCATAGTCCGAGATGAGAATAGATCAGTAGCTGCAACTATGAGAATGAATCGATTCTTATTTCTTGATCCTCTATTGGCAAAAGCTATTGGCGCCCTCGAAGCTACCAATTTTGGTTTAAATCTGGGCCTCAGTCACATCATGCTGCAGGGTAATTCACTACAGATTGTTAAAGACATAACAAAGGAAGAGGAATCCTAGTCTACAGCAGGAATGATTGTTAGTGATATCAAGAAGCATATTCGAAACTATGCAAAGTGGTCAATCTATTATGTGGGACGAGCCACTAACAAAGCAGCTCATGCTTTAGCTTAAAATGCTTTACTTATCCCAGATGGAATTGTGGACACAGAGGATCTAATATGTTGTCATTGATCTAATATGCTTTGATGAATAATACAAGTTTCCTTTCAAAAAAAACAAAAAAGTTAAACAATTTTTTTTTCTTTATTGTAAAAGTAATAATAAAATGATATAAGAATTAAGTGATGGTAAAGTCAAATAGACAAGTAATAGGAAATCAATAATCATTATAAGATTTTATTTTTTCTCTCATTAAATTAGTAGTCATAAATAGTAGCAAACCTCTCATCTTCAAGACTCTTTATTTTAGGGCTGATTTGGTTACACAAGTTTGGATTCAGAAAGTATTTCATCTCATTATTATAACTTTTCTAAATTTACATACAAAATATAATAAACAATTCAACTTTTTCAAATTTCAAAACAATAATAGTATTAAAAAATAATATTCTAACAATATTTTTTTCAACTTTCATCTTTCATTTAAAATCATCTCATCTTATCTCTGAATCCAAGCCAGCTATCAAACTATCTTATCTCATCTCATATAATTATTACAACTTTTAACAAAATCGAACTATCTCATCTCATATTATAACAATATTTTATTCAACTTTCAACAAAATATCTCATCTAATCTCATATAAACTGCGTAACCAAACGAGACCTTAAATGTTAATATATCAACCGGGTTTACTGTAGTACTATAATAATAGAAGTTTTTTTAGTGTGTGAAAGGTTGGGGATAGGTTAATAAAATGAGGAAGTCTACTTTGCCTCCCCAACTTAACACCTTCATTTGACCGCTGGTCAAATTTTTTTTTTTTTTTTTACTTAGTGATTAAGGAAGTGATTTTAAGTGTATTGGTGTATTTTTTTTATTTTTTAAATATATTTAAATATGTTAAAAAATGTGAAAAGAAAAAAAAAAAAAAAGATTTTACGCTGGGCAGGATGCCCAGCGGTCAAAATGGGGCGGCATAGTAGCCTCACCCTAATAAAATAAGAGTACTATTACATACACAAAAATATTATACAAAAATAAACTCACAAACTGACATGGGTTTACGTGATCCGTTAGATCTACTTTACATTAAAAGTAACTTTACAATCTGACGTACTATATCAAGCCACATTAGCTTGTAAATTTACTTTTATGTAATTCATTTGTGGCTAAAATATTTCTCATAAAATAAAATGAAATGATGAGGCGACTCAATGAAATACGAAGATAAATTTCTACAGCAGTGGCCCCTCCCTCCCAAAAATACAAAGAGAAAAATGTTGTGTAAATCATTTTTCAAAATAATATAGTAATTACTTCCTTATTTGATTTGAATATTTTTCTAAGTAATAAAAAATCGTTAAAAAAACTGGAATTAAAAATTTAAATACAACGAAATCATGAAAGTTGTCCCACCAAACCATATGAAGTCACTCCACAACACATTAGCCCTCGCAAATGCAAATACCAATCAATCATCACAATCTACATCTTCCATAAATACAATGGTAAGAATCCTTTTTGCCAAAAGCATGTGATCTGATTGACATAACCCTCAACTTCTAAAATAGAGGTATGGAGTTCGAAACCTCCCTCCTCCAATAAAAAAAAAAAAAAAAAATAGTAAGAATCCTTCCAAAGGAACTCATCTATTCAAAATACGGAACTCTTGAAGGAGCCCTTCTCCACCAAATACTCGTCCGAAGATAAGGATTGTTATCATAATAAGTGACAAAGACATTATAGAAATACAAAGCACTGAACATCCACCCAAAAAAGCTGGTCTTCACCTCCTTGTCCCAAACCAATACAAGATTCTTCATTGTCATAAAGAACTGAATTAGTGTTAATAACTGCAGCAGTGAAGAAAACATATTTTTATATATACTTTCATTGAATTCATTACAAATGCAGTATACATATGAATTATAAACAGGCAAATCATTACTTACAATTGAACCAAAGAGAGAATTGATATTTCCACACAAAAGAATCAAAATTTGGGGATTATGTTGCCAGAAGACCAAGTTTGGAATAATTGCTGCAGTCTTCTTGCTCTTACACTAGCATTGAAAGATGTTGCTTCCAAATATAGCGCTCTTTACTGACAAAAGCCGGGGACAATGACAAAGGCCCAGAGATTAGAAGAAAATTGCTCGATATGATAGCCTTATAACTCAATGTATGAAATGTACTGTTCAATAAGTGGTCCCCGCTGCCCTTTCTCGCCTGCAGAAATTTGTTGGCTTGGCAGCATTGGTCATGATTCTTGAAGAACTAGATTCAATTCCCGAGCAGATTTTGCCAGCAATCCGCCCTTCCTGCATTAAAAACCAAGAGAAAGATTATTGATGCATCAATTACTAAATTTGCATTGAAAGTCAATCGGACTGCACACAAGAAAGAGCATTCTACTTATCAAAATTAAGCAATGATGTCGCAAGACTCACAAAGGACCATTGAAGGTTCAGCATGCTACAATGAATCTGGCAAAAAAAAAAAAAAAGTAGACATGCATGCAAAAGAGCCAAGGATTTGTGGTTTGGCCGCACAAGTGCGCACACACCCGCAACCTAGGGAGAGGTCTTCATGAATGTCATATTGATGAAGGCCAAGGATTTAGCTCTTGGTCTCCAAATATTAATTTACTTGAAATTGCTAAACTTTTCTTCCTCCAAGATAAAGCACAGTACTTGGGTTTCAGCCATTCAGGGATCAGGATGATTCAAATGGCCAGGTTTCTCAAACCCCTCCAATTCAAATACCTACAATCTTCCTTTTTTACGTCCCCATGCAACCCCTACCCCACCCCCGCGGGCGGGTGTGGCGACATGGGGGCGAAAAAAGGGAATCCTATCAACTTGTTCCGACCTAGGAAAATAAGCTCATGAGCTTAGTCTTACTTCACTGTCGAGAAATGAAAGAAGACTTCCATCTCCAAGTTTAACCCAGATAACTGATGATGAACAATATCGGTTAGCCATAAACTTTGTGTTTGTGGATAAAATCCACGAGAAGGGTTAGAATGGCTGTTCCTGCGCCTTGGGAAGTACCAAATAAATGACTACCCGAATCGGGGTTTTGTGCATAAAGATTCCACTGACCTGAACTTTTCTTGTCAACAATGCAACCTATTTTTCCACTCCCTTTCCTTCGTTTTGGGGGATACTATTGCATAAGACATTCAAAAGAGAACATTCTAAACCCTATGTAGAATGTGATATTTCAAGACCATGAGAAGACAATAATGTTAAAAGTCACTGTATTCAGTACCCTTTATGTTTGAATAGCTACTCATAACGGCTCAAACTCCCTAGTTTTCTAGATTTCAAACACTTGTGTCCTTTTTGTTATCCTTTTGTATCCTTCCTGAGTACTATAGTTGCGCCCCTCTGTGCTTTTAATAAAAGTGCATTACTTACACACACACACACACATCAACGTTCCAAGCCTATATGGAAACTTTGCATACACTATTCCAATTGAATACTTTCTAGTGTGAAACTCAAGATCACATGCTTACCTTACAAGCACCGGGAGAATTTTCTGGATCTTTTGCAGCTGGATAAAACACTGGTTGCAGCAGGATAGCCTGTGCATAAATTTCAGATGAAGTTCATTGCACCAAATAAATCTCACTCAACCATACCCACCCAAGAAAGTAAAATCAAAATTTGCATATTATTGTGAAAAAATGAAACCTTTGCTCTGCCTGAAGATCAACACCAACACTGGGAGGTGCTGAAACGGTTGAGTATATCACCGAGCCGAACACTGCTACAAGCTTCAATAGCATCTCCAATGACACATTTGCATGCCTGTAACAGTGGCAGCATAAGAATATGTCTATTTTATCTGTAACCACAATGAGATTCAGGTAAAGTACTACCTCCTCATTGTAGCAAATATGGTAAATTTAAACAGCACCAAAAATCATTTGACACCCTTTTCAGTGATATTCACATTCCTAAAAGGAAAATGATAAACCTACAACTCTTTACACAACCCTTTTCACAATCATGCTTTAAATGAGGGGCATTTTTGTAAAACACCTTATAAAAGTATCATCATTTTACTAAAATACCATGGTTTTAAAAGATGATTGTGAAAATGGTTGGGTATCTTCATCAACTCTTCTTTTTCCTGAGATTGAATTCCCCTCACCACCCCCCCCCCCCCCCACAACAAAAAAAACCAAAAAAGGTCAAGGCGCTACTATCTAGACTCTAGACGAGTATACTATAGAATCTAGGCTTGCCAATCATGAGAGCTTAATTATACTTATTATAAACCATATGAGAATTCAGATGTAAAATCAAATATTTATAGCTCTAGTGATCAAGGATGGGCTTGGGATCTGTATTGGTGAGAGCACTAGGAACACAAGCACAAGCACCGTCTAATACCTAAATGCAAAGCGCACACGCATGTTTGATTGAATTATAGCAAATATTTTAAAGATGATATATAATAACAAAAAAACCAAAAAATACATTAAAAACAGGTTTACAAAGAAAGACGAAAAATATCTTTGGCCTACTAACTCAATTTATTAGAGTATTAGGCAAAAAAAATAAATAAATCAAGTAATCAAGTAATTACATAAAATTTACATAAAACATTTTTTATAATTCTCTTTTCCTTTACTAAATATACACATGTATGATATTTGATAGCCATAATCAAATTGAAGTCGTAACACCCAGGCCCATGAAGAAGCCCAACCCCTGAGGAAGGACAATGTCGTTTTATTTGTATGTCATCCTCTCTCCCTCTTTTTCTACCCCTCTCCCCGACGGTTTCTCTTTTCCTCCCCTTCACTTTTTCTTTTTCTTCCGCCACTCTCACTTCCTCCTTCCACTACGATCGTCTCTCATTTCAACAGCCATTGTGCAATCATCTTCCACTCATTCCTACGTTCAGTTAGGTTTCGGACTGCTCGCCGCCGCCTCTGCTCCTAAGGCCCTAGTTGCCAACGAGTCCCACCGTCTGAGCTCAACGTGGTAAGCTTTTCCTCCACCCATCTCACGGTCTCTGTGTTTTCTATCTCCCCATGCGCCATTTCCTCATAAATTTTCCCTCTTGCAGATCATTACCTCCATTCTCCCGTCGTGCATCACTGTTGTCAAGAGTCGTCGCCAGTTGTCCTCACCACGCCAGTAAGCTACGGTGGTCCCTCCATCTTTGTCTCTTCTCCATTGATCTGCATCTCTCACTCTCCCTCTCTATCTCTCTTCTATTGCTCTGTTTCAGTGGGTTTTTCAGTCACTTGATTTGTGTCGTAGCGAGTCTAGCCGCCGAACACCATCGTACAACCACACCATTAAGTCTCTCTCTCTCATATATTCTCTTTCATTCGTTCTCATTCTCTCTAAACCCAAGATTTGTCCTCTCTGTTAGTGCCGCCATTGTGACCAATGGAGTTAGTGGCATTGCATAGCCTTTGTTCGAAGTACCGCCAAGGTAATGCATCTAAAGGGTTGCTAGATTTTAGTCCCCACTGCATTGTGTTAACCACTGTAAGAAATTGTTTTGACGTTGTTGCTCGGTATCATAGGACGTCTCCAACACCCTAGACAGTGTCATTTCGCTCTAATTCCAAGGGCCACCGCACGAGATTAGGTACAATATTCAAAGTATTAGGCACATTTTTGCATTGTTACATGTGTGATATGAATGATTAGTGGTTGCTGGAATTTTAAGGAATTATGTTTGAATGATAGAATCTATAAGTGGTGTTGTTTCTTGTTGGGTTGTTGTTTGACATGTCGGAAGTCTAGAGTTTGTGGTGTTGTGGGCAGAGGAGACTTGATGTGTGCGGCTGTGTGGTTTGAGTTGTTGGCTGTTTGGGTTGATATGTGGTTGTTTGGGTTGATAAGTGGCTGCTTGGGTTGACATGTATGGCTGTTTGAGTTGACGTATGTGGCTGTTTGGGCTGTTATGTGTAGCTGTTTGGGCTTTTTGATTTGCTGGAAAATGTGGTTATTCTGCTTGACAGGGAGTGTGACGAACTAATTACGGCTGTTGGGTTATTTGACATGTCAGGAGTGAGCTGGTTGGCTTAAAAATGTGGTTGTTTTGCTTGACGGGTGTGTGATGAATTAATTACTAATTATGGGCTGGCGTTAATCTATCATTAGAATTGGGTAATTGCTGTTAGTTGGATTGGTTTTGTGTTTGTGTAGGTTGTTAATATGTCGGTGAATATTTTATGGTTTAGGTGTTGATATTACTAGAGTTCGAGCTCAAGACCTAGACAATACACTGCTAGAGTCTGAGTAAGCAGTGCTCATATGCTAGACTTTGCATAAAAAGAATGGACTGAGATTGATTTTATGAAAACATGCATTTTGTTTTGTTATGAAAAACTTGAAAACAATCTCGGTCATTTTATCTGCATTACTCATGATATCTGTATAAGAGAAAAAAATATTTTGTCATGACAAGTGTAGACATAAGCAATTTTTAGCATTTTGTTCCTAGTTGTATAAAAAGAGTGATTATGAAAATATGAAATTCTGTACATGATTATATGAAAATTATTTGTTTCTATTCAGTACTCTGCTATGATATGATGCTATATCTAAAAATCTCTGGCATGACTTTTTGTTTCTGCTTTTGTCCCGACCTTATCACGGGTGTAAAACTGTGGCTTCTGTTATAATGTTGGTACCAACATCTCTATTTCTAGTGCACCCACTTTGAAAACAAAGTGATTTTCTGCGTGGTCTTTCCTGTATGCACACTCAGGACTCCGAGAATAACAAGGGAAAAATTTCACATTCTGTTTCTACTCGGTTGCCGCCAAGGTTTGCACAACCCTATCACGGGGTTTAAACATGGAATACGTTCTGTTATGATGTTGTTCAGTTATATTTATGCCAAAGGATTTTGTATATTTTGTTATGCATACTGTACTAGTTCATGTTTACATACTAGTACATGTTTACTACTTACTAAGTTATTAATAACTCACCCAATTACATTCACTATTTTCAAATGATTTTGATGGTTCAACCAGGAATCGAGAATAGGAAGCATGGGAAGGATTAGCTAAGGATAGTGGATTTAGTACCCAAGGGTACTATGATCATTGGAGGATTTTATTCAGTAGATTGGATTCTTATTCTGTAGATTTGGTTTATTGGGATGATATTTTATTGAGACTTTATGGAATTGTTGATTTATTTCGTTGGAACCTTGTCGATTTATTAGACCTTGTGGAGTTTGGTATTTTGGAACTTTGTTGATGTTAGTTTTGTGGATGTATATTTTTTTTTTTATAAAAGAGCTTTGGCGAGTTGTAGAAATGTTTTCATTATGATCCTTGGAGTATATATATTGTTTTGTTGGGAGATGATTTAGGTAACAGGAACTAAATCCCTGGACCTCCAGCTATGGGGCATTGCAGAAGTACATGCTTAAATCAAAATATACCAAAAAGGCCATGACCAAAAAAGATCAAGAATTGTAGGTATCGACTTCTATGCTAACATGATCAATTAAATGGCACCATATATATCACACACAACAAGAAGTGGAGCCATGATATGATAAATGATCTTCAATATCATCTACATACTTATGAATATTTTGTTTACATAATTTTCTAGGTATTGAACTGATTTTTATAATTTTTTTTTTTTTAATTACAAAAGTGTGCTTTAAGCATGCTTTTACCAATGCTATTCCCCTGGATTGCCTGATACGCAGTTCTGGTGAGTGGGACTGTGTATCTGGGCTTTACTCCCTATGGCGGGTCCAAAGGACCCTGCCATGGTGAGATTCCGTGTCATCAAAAAAATCGCAGCATAAACATCCTCCAGCCCAAGCATTATGAATTTTCCAATCATCTCATGCATTAAAAAATTACCTTTCTACCTTGCTATCAAGCAAACCCAAAAGCACAGGAAGCAAGCAAGAAAACAGATCTAAGGTAAGAATCTCCATTTTCTCCATAAGAACACTGGCCACATCTGCTTGCACCTGCACCAGCATCAAATGAATATTTAGTCAACAAAATATGTTTACAAAAAAGCACTCATTACTAGTTTGAACCGTTAGGAAAAAATTTTAATAATTATAAGCAGCAGAAGTCTTCTAATAGATACCCACAGAATGATCCGGCAGCTTCCTTAGCGCACCAATGGCACCTTTGATATCATTCCGCTCCCAAAAATGTCGCACCACCTGTGAGCTCCCATTATGAATGATGTACATGACTTCCAGTGTAAAACAACTTTAGAAAGGGATCTACATGTAATATGTTCCTTGAACAACATTTGGTAAAGTATCTTTTTCCTTTTTATCTTTTCCCAATCTTTGAACCAGTAAGAAGTTTTTCAATAAATAAGTAATATGCATTTTACATATTGTAAATTAGATTCACTGATGTACCATTCAAAATTGCAATACATCCATGGCAAGTCAATATATTTGGCTTCCAGAGGTTATCTTCATAAGATGAACTTGTCAATGTCAGGTGGCAACGTAAACTTGGTAATGACTAACAAAACTGTCATGGAAAAATTTAATTATTCCCTTTGATCAACCACGGTTACCTGTAATTTTGTTAAGCGTGAGCGAAGGGTACTTAGGAATACTTCATGAGTTTGCATGAGATCATCGGTAACATCCCTATCATTTGTGGAAGTCCAGTCCCTTCCAGAAGTTTGAGGTACTCCTTTCTGTTAGTTAAAAAAACAAACGTGAAACAATATTTGAACTTTAACTAACCAGGAGTTACAATGTGTATCACTATTGAGTTTATTTGGGCAAACAGTAAATACAACATTATGTTTCCAGAGCAAAAAAATTGGGCAAACAAGAACAGATTTCTATAAAACTAATAAATTTATTTATTTTTATTGTCACCGGGTGTTAGGGACATAGGACACTGATCCTGGGAGTGCACAAGCCCTCAGCAAGGATTTTCTTGCAGGTGCACCTTGGGTAATTCAAGGAGGAATTCCCCCAGTCCGACGGCCCCAAGAGTATGAATGCAGAGTTTTGAACCTAGCACGTCCGATTTATAAGCTTGCCCCAGGACCACTACGCAACCCCTTGGGGTTAAATATATTAGTTATTCTACTAAAAGAACTAATAAATTTATTTCTCAATGCTATGTAGAAGGTTTAAAGAAATGGCAATCATATGATGATCACACCCACTTTGATTTGTAACTGGGAAGTTTCCCAATGAATCATTATTATTGAGCAACAATGCAAACAATCATGGTTATAGTTTAACAGCAAAGTCCTAGCTTTGACAATGTCCAATGACTTGTTACTACACACTTCTGAAATTACTAACTCAAAAGTTTTACTCATAGGAACAAAAGTTCGACTTCTCGATCACCATATTAATTAAGATGTAAAATATTGAAATCAGAATCTGCAAAAGCAGTAGAGATGCCACTATAGATATTGCCTGCAGTCTAGAAAAGTTGTTCTTCTACATCTGAAATTTTTTTACCAGCATGGTGGGAGTCTTATCCATTTCAGGTATCACACAAGACACCGTAGATGCTTGCTCTTCATTGCTATTGACACTCTCTCTTCTTTCAAACCTCTCAACCAGAGAGCGAGTCCTTCCTTGTACAACTGCAACTGCCAAATGTAATTTTTTAAAGAATCAAGATCTATCCCACCTGTATATTCTAAAAAAATACAGAGTTGGGAGAATGGTGAACCTGCATTGACAATTTTAACAGGGCTTAGCCCTTTGTTGCAACTGAGGGATTTGTCGCCTGAAACATAATAACAAAGCTATTTATTCCAAGATACAGACTATAAATCTATTTTACAGATCAAAACAGATCATTACTAGTGGCCACTTCTGATAGAGGCTTAAATAACCATGACTCAGCTACCCCATTATGAGGTAAAAGGAAAGGTACTTCATAGTTGCAAGCATTTCAACTAGAATTGTACAGCCACTGCCACCAGGACCAAGGGGTTGCAGTCCCTTTTTTTATAAAATTTAAAAAAAGATTTATCATTGTTTATTTTTGTTTGTGAAATGTTTATTAACCTTTTATTAATGGAATTCTGACGAGATGATCAATTTGATCAATTGTAAAATCACAAGGAGTAAAAGGTACAATTGAAAAGCACAGGAAGTAACTTGACTTTAAGGTAAAACACAGGAACCAATTTAATATTTAACCCCAAAAAATAGAGTCTGTTCAGTTAATGAAACTTTGAGAATGATTTTTGAAAAATTTTGAGATTTTATTGGGTTTTGAGAAGGTAGATAAGAAAGTTTGAATAAATATTCTTTGGAGTATGTTTTGTATTGGGATTTGTGAAAGTGTCTGGGTAGTGTTGAAAGGCTGTTTGAATAATTTGTTCAGGATATTAATTGATTTGCTTTTTTTGTTTTTGACTTTCACTGGAATCCAAGTAAATGATTGGATGAAAAGTTAAAAAGTTCAAACAGAAAATGTTTCATTTGACCAGATTACAACAGAAATACAAAATGCTTTTGAGATTGAAAGATGTTTGGATTCACATTGCAAATTTTTTTTTGAAATGTTTTGGAAAGTTTAGAAATCAAAGAAGGCCCAAGTGTTAGGAATTAGGTTTGTGATGAAAAAACTACAGAAGAACAAATTAAGTAGAAACCAATGCATCTACCAGAAGGTAATTGTTGCAACTGTCACAAGCCGGTTTCAGGATATGCATAAATGACCATTTTTTTTTTTTTATCAGAAATAAGATAAGTGAGATGGTTGTACTGAAGGTGTTGTAAGACTTCAACTATGCTTAACTTAATGCAGTCTGACAAAGCAGAATGGTACAAGACTTTGGGTGACCTAAGATTGTAGGGTTTTAAGGCTTTGCTTTAAAGTGTAAATGGAGATCAACAGCCAACCAAGACACACTCATTGGACAATTAGAGGGTAGAAAGAAATAGCTGAAAAAAGGAGATGAAACCCTACAAGCAATGAAAAAAACTAGTCACAACCCATCGTAAACACATAGCACTATAGTATACGAACTTACAGCTTTCCTGACTACAGGGCTTCTGTGGTGATAAAATTCTTTCAAGGTTCTCAGCAACACCTTTGATATGAGAATGTTCTTCCTCACATGATTTTCTACATCCATCTTCTGATGCAAGTTTGGATTGGAATTTTGAATTTATTGCACTATCTAAATTGCTCGACACATTGCTCAAATTTCCAGATTCAACAGTTTCAGGCAGCCTCTCAACTTCAACTTTGCTATTTGATGGCCTCCGAGCATGAGCTGGTTTGAGCAACATACCACGCTTTGTCCTTGAAAAGGTTATCAATTCTTTTCCAGAATTGACACCATCTCTTCTGTTGGTGCTGTCCCTAGCTACAATGCTAGGCACAATGCATGTCTTATCAAGTACTTTTTCATTAGATCTTGCATTCAAGCCTGCGACAGGACTTTCCTCCTTAGTTGGCGAACAACTAATTTCCTTTGGGGTTACCGCTTTTGGAGAATTGAAGGACTCAACTCTTGGTGAGGTAACAAGCTTCCCACCAGCAGCTTTACAAATAAGAGAAAACAGCACATTAGAGAAAGTAGGATGAAAATATAGGGAAAATAAAACCACAATATCTATATGATCATAATATGAGTTTATGAGTTAGTGCTTGTGTCAAATTAGACACCAATGAAAGCCTGTCTGCCACATACCACAATCCATGTGCTATGCCTCCACATTGGATTAATTTGGGCAGAACCAAATTGTATCTATCTTCATAATCAGAAACCTGAACATCTCTGAATTACACAACCCCAGACTTAGTTTGGGATCAGAAAACCAGCAAGACTTTCAGCAAATTGAGTACAAGCTAGAATATGCCTTTATGCGCATTTGCTACAAGGCAACCCCAACCCACTCTTAACATGGGCTGGACTATGTTGGTATCCAGGTCTAGGGTACGTAACAAGCTGCAAAAGGCGGCAAATTTGTCGCTACTTTCTGGATTTGAACCTTGGTCAACCTACCTATTCATTTAGGGAACATTATGACATGAGGTGCGACTATAAGAAGGATAATGGGTTTTGTTACGTAAGTATATATACCATTACTTCAAAAAATGGAAGTGCGACAATATAAGATTTATGGTTTTTTACTACCAAGTATAATTTCCATTACTTCAAAATACATATGCTAAAGCCTTTTTGTGGGCACTGGAAGCTAAATTCTTTCAAAATCGCCACCTTTACTCTTGCTTTCACACTATACTGTGCTAATTATGCTTGGCTAGACCAGGCCACATGCAATCTTAATCCATCTCCACAAGTACGCTCAGCCATTATATAGTGCTAAGCATCTAGAAATCTGTGGAATTGTAAGAGAAAAATCATAGTAAATTTCCTCCAACTAAAAAATATGAAGGGAGGTCAATTTTGAGAGGAGGCAAGCCAAGCCAATCTCCAATATCTGCCATAAAAGTGATACCAAACACTGAAAAGAATGATTTCATGTGAGGTCATAATAAGATAGAAATTTAATTTGATGAGTTTTCTTCTTTTTTATTGTTTTATTTTTCTTTATAAATATTTTAATTGGGGGTAAGTAGAAACCAAACCAAAATTAATAAGCCAGCCAAGCAGCTTGTGATGAAAACTAAAGTCCATATCTGTAAGATGTTGGACAAGTCCAAAGGTCCCACATGCTTGGATCCAGACCATGTTTACAAAAGGTGCAAAAATACAAATTAACAAAAAATATATTAAAAAAATTTGATGATTTAGAGAATCAACAGCTGTTTCAAAACTATAAAAACTGTTATTTATATTCTAAAAAAAGAATCAGAAAGCAGAAATAACAACTTACAATCCACATATATGTTCTTTATCCCTTTCGTTTCATAATCAGGAGACATGCACCGCAAACCTGAAGCTGATCGGATACCACTTCCTACGTCCTCAGAAGAATGACTTCCTGGGAAATTAAGGTTAATTTTCTGTTCCATAGAGTCATTTTGCTCAGGTATAGAATTAGCTGCATATGGCTCAATACGCTGTCACAGAGAATATATTTTTTAAATTGACCTCAAGATCCACAGAACAAGAAATAATAAGAACAAGTTACTAGAAAAGATAATGGTGGATACCGATATATCTGCTGCCCAAACTCCAACAGAATTTCGATAGTATGAGCAAGCCAGAAGTTTTCCATCATGAATGCATAGATCACCAAGTGTTGACCATCCCATATCAACAGCATCATGACATATTACAGGTTCCCATGAGTAAACCTACAATTCATAAGCATGGATATATGATGTTTATGTACCATCCTGGCACAATCTCACAAAATTCCAGGGTGTGAACAATCCAAACCTTTAAACTATCTTCCACCCCGGAAAATAGAGTTCTCCATCAGGATGAAAAGCAATTGCACGTACTCCTGTAGCCTGGAAAGGAGTAACTTATCTCCTTAGAAAAGTAGGATTAAATCCTCATCTATTATTATTAAGGGAATATGAAGTTCTCTCTAACCAAACCAAAGGAGGAGAAAAGTTGACATAAGGAACGGAAAAAAAAATGGAAGCCTGGTACATGTCTTTGAGTTTCCAGACGAAGACTGAACTTCTACAATACTTAAATTTATAAAGCAGCTTTCAGATCAGAGAACACCACACTATCTTTTTTTGATCAGTAGATCAGAGAACACCACACTATATACCTCAGGTCTGGCAGATCCAATCAGTTCAAAGGTTTCCAGATCCCAAAATTTAACAGTTCTGTCTGCTGAACCTGGAAAACGATTTGTATGTTACAACACCTTACTAACGACTACACAAAAAGTTAGTGAGAATTTACTGATTTCTAGAGGAAATGAATCAGATATATGTTACACATAACTTCAATGTTGGTAACCTGACATACATTTATCAAACAGAGTTAAATAGGCAACTAAAAGGTTCAAATTTGCCACAGTTTATGCACGTTTTGTTTTGTATGCTACAGTTTATGACATAATTTTTTTAGTGAACTAAATAGAAGATAGGCAACAAGAATTAACCAACTTACCTATAAAAAAAACAACTAATTAATCAACCACCATAGGTGCCTGTTGTATAGCCCACCCATCCCCACCCCCCCCCCCCCCCCCCCCAAAAAAACCCCCCAAAAAAGAAAGAAACCTAATGGCTAATACAAAAAGTGCAGGATACAATTTTCACCCCCTTAGAGACTTGTGGACCATTTTGAGAATTTCTCGATCATGCAGAGCCATTTTTTTTTTCCTAACAGACAGTCATAAGTCTGAAACCAAGTTTTGGGTCAGATGCTCACCTGTGGCTAAGAGAAACTCAAGTGGGTGAAAATCTATCGATCGAATATGTCCTTCATGGAACTTAAAATCATGCAAGAGCTTTCCAGCCGTTAGATCCCACACCTGTTCAGCAGTAAGAGGAAGTTGCTGATTATAGACATTTATACAAAAACTTGCTGCAAGCTGACACTAGCGGTGTGATCAATTAGTACCTTTACAATATTATCAAATCCACCAGAAACTACCCATCGACCATCAGGAGTGAATTTGATTGTACTAATGCCTTGAGTATGACCCTTGTATGTGTGGATGCATCCTTTCCTTCTAATATCCCAGATCTTTAGATTGGCATCCATGGAACCAGATGCAAAGAACTCTCCGAACGGATGAAATTCAACAGCAGTGCAGTTGGAACTATGTCCAGTAAGAGTTCGAACCACTACACTTCAATAACAATAACAAAAAGATCAGAAGTTCAATCACAAATTAATCTTACAATTCATGCAGCAATCCAAAGTGGCAAATTCTGTAGATTCTAACCCAAACTAGTAAATTGGAACCACAAATAGCACCCCAAGATTATCAGGTAAAGCCCCACTGAGTAGGTAATACTATCTATCATCTATATAAAGTTTGTATCAACTTCATTTGTCAACTTCCCTTTTTTTCTGCCAAAACAATTATTATTAAAGAAACAACAGCTTCTTATATAGGGGTGTAAATCGGTCCGGTCCGATGATGGACCAAAACCCGGACCGGACCGGACCGAACCGAACATCCACAGGGATCGGACCAGACCGGTAGCTATCGGTCCATTCAGTCTGGCCTAATTATTTTATTTTATTTTTTCATTTTTTTTTCAAATAAATTAACAAAAAAAATTATTTAAATTACTAGATTAAAATTAAGTGAATTATTAATGTAGATTATATAACTAACTCATTAAAAAAATATTTTATTATAATTATATTTATGATGTGGATAGTTACTACTTACTAACTTAGACTTTACTCTTTAGTATGCATAATTATTAATTGTTGGGATGGAGACTGATTTTGGAACTGAAAAATCAAGAAACAGTGAGTTCACTCGACTGTCGTTCGACCTAGCACTCGAGCGAGAAGCTCTAACGGTGAGTTCGCTCGAGTCTCGCATGACAGTGGGCTCGAGCGAGACACAAACCCCAGTGTTTGCTCGAGCCGCGCTCGGCACCCCGCTCGAGCCAATGTTAATAAATATTAAATAATTTCATTGTACATAAATTATTTACGCTTACTTGCAACTTAGGTATTTAAAAACAATTACCTAATTATTTTAATTAAGTATAAATAGTAGAATATGCATAAATGTATGATATATTAACTATTTACATATAATGATATAAATTAGCACATGATTTATGATTTATTATTAATTGATAACATATATTATTTTATATTTTCTATGGTCAATGATATAAATTAGATGAAAATTACATCATTAACTTATATAATTACTATATAAAAATAATATATTAAATTATTAAAAATATTTTTAAAAATATATATATATAGGGTTCGGTCCAATTCGGTCCGGTCCAATCCAAAATTTGTAGACCATGGGACTGGACTGAATGTCATTGGTCCACATATTTTAGGACCGAGACTAACCGGTCCATAATTCGGTCTGGTCCGGTCGGTTTTGTTGGTCCGGACCGAATTACTTACAGCCCTAAGCTGATATAATCTGTTACTTTTTATTGGAACCGGGTGTCCAAGAAAAAAGTCCTGACTAATAATCTGTTATTTGCAATATAGAGAACAACGTAATGGTTCTTTCAATCAAAGAATTCGATTAATCAAGCAATAAGAAACTAATCCAGGAAGTGACTTACTCTTTACTTCCTCCAAATCCCAGAGCTTTATCACACCATTAGAAGCTCCGGCAAGCACCAAAACTTCTGACGAATCAAAAGCAACTGATTTAACTGGACTTGTATGGCCACACAGGCTCTGCACATGTAAAACAACACTCATTGAAATGTTCCAGCAAATGTATGGCCCTCATCAAACTAGGTTCAAAACAATTATAAAAGAAGGGTAGTTCAAAACTCAGTTAAAAGGGAGTGATTTCAACATATTAATCCATGCACGTTGTTTCAAAATTAGGGAGGCGGGCACGTGCAAGGCATGTGCCTTGATCACCCCCGCTTGCCAATTATTTAGATGACTTAACTTGAAAAAAAATATGTCCTTATAATGTGCAATATGGAATGAGGGACGAAAAAACACAAACACAGACAACACACAAAGAAAGTTATAATGCATCCAAATAAAGGAATAAACGTACTATCATGTAGTTTCTAATTGACCATTTAAGGGATAGAACTTCATCTCATGAGTTATGCTAAGAGTGCTTGTGTCCCAAATATAATTACACAAGCTTTAGTCTGCATTTATTTTGTTGATCGCACTGTACAAGACTATATGTTGGAAACATGTGTACAAGCAAATCTGGATGAAGAATTGGTGTGGGTTTTGTGTGTATCAATTATACTGACATATATTTCTCTTTTATACAAATACTTTCCCATTGTACAAGCAAAGATCTCGTGTATATCCAATCTTTTGATTAGATATTATTATCACATTCTAATTTGTATGATTTTTCATTACTTTGAACCAGTGTGCATCAAAGGAGACAGTCATACGCTATTCCTAATTTAACTAGGCAAGTAGGTTTACTGGTGATCCAAACTGAACCATTTGGTTTTATACCTGACCAACCGGTTCATCAAGGAAACCGAATTAACTGGTTTTTTGGTTTGGTTCGATATTTCGCTCATTTCTTTCCCAAACTTTTTTACATTATATAAATTAGATTCCTTAATCTCAGTATGTGTAATAACGTTGATGTCACGATACTCTCCAAGATATTAAATTGTTAATGAGTTAAGGAGCATATAAAAATGGAAGTTAATTTATACTTAAATAATTTACTAATGTACATGAATGAATCATCTAATTAATAAGTGCTATGTAATACGTACTAGTTACTGCATATTAAGATATGCAAGCGCAACAACTAATTGGTAGGTGATAGTTTTGATAAATACTACGTGGTATGAACTAATTTACTAACCACTATACAATACACATATATGTTATACACTTAATATGTTAAAAACTTGGCCCGGTTTGGATACAAAAGTCTCTCCAACTCATCTCATCTAATCGTTACAACTTTCTCAACTTTTCACACAAAATATAATAAACAATTCAACTTTTTCAAATCCCAAAACAATAATAATATTAAAAAATCTTTATTCAACTTTCAACTTTCATCTCAACCCATCTCTTCTCAACTCACTATCCAAACCTCTCCTTAATATTAATATTCATGCATGAGTAAGCTTATATCAAGTATAAATAATAAGATTAAAATTTCAAGCTATAATTCAATATGTATAATCAATATAGTATATAAAAAAAGCTCTAAAAACTATACAGTATATTAATTCGGTTCATTTTGGTTTGGTCCACAAATTGCAAACCGGAACTGAACCAAACTAGGAAAAACACCGAATCTACAAACCACCACCCGACCCAAACATGGAACCAGACCAGTTTGCCGGGTTATTCTTACACCCCTAGGCAAGTTCAAGAATAATGCAGTAGAATAAGATTTGAACTCTAACCATTACGGAATTGGGTTTCCCAATCGCCCAAAGATTAACTTTGTGGTCATCCCCGCCAGTGATAAAAAGACGGCACGCCTTCTTCCCAATATTCACGCAGTTCACACTCGCTGAATGAGCCACAAGTTCCTCTATTATTTCATTCAGTCAAGAAATCACACGGCTCAATATAAAAACCACATCACTTATTGCCTTTTTTTTGTTTTATTGATATTGCCTTTTTTTTGTTTTATTGATAGAACTAAAAAAAATTATATATTAAAAATACTGGTTATAACCTTTTCTAGAGTCTAACGCTCCTAGTTGCTGAAGACATTGAATAAAGAAAAAAAGTACTGAAAAATATTCAAGCTTGGCCGAGAATTCAAAACCCCATTTAACAGCAAAGCGTGAAGTATGTTTAACTAGGTTCAGTTCAATTGAGAACCATATTTCAACTCTCTCAGCAACCAAACAAAGCCTAAGGAAATCCTTTAACTAGACAAAAGTAAAAAGAAGAAACCAAAAATGGAATGCCTGTTAAACCATATTCCCAAGAAAAATATCAAAAGTACAGTTGATACTTTTTATAAAAAATGAATTTTCAACTAAGAATTTCCAAACGAAGCTCAAATACTAACAGCCATAAACCGTAAAATTAGAAACAAACAGCCCAAATCCTGAATTTATTGAATCCGTGCAAGCGAATAAAAGCAAGACTAGTGGGGAAAAATAAAACTCAGAAAGGATACGCAGCTTATAACCACGCTTGACCATTTTTCCTGGAAGCAAGCTTGAGTAATCCGAGTCCGAAGCTACAACAAGGATATCGAGAAATGAAAAATTAATTTGCAGTGACGGAGGAAACTGCTTCACTTCTGGGAAATCCTCGCCGGAAGAAAAAGATCGTTCTGGGGCCGAGGAAATGAACTCCGTCCCGAAGAAAGAAAATATAGTAGTACAGAGAGATTATAGAAGATTCAACAATTCCAACTCTCTTTTCTTTTGCTTTTTCTTCTCTCTTTTTCTCTTGAATTTGTTTGCTTTTCTGAGACGCGTCGGATAGAGAGAGAGAGAGAGTAGGAGGGCTACTTGCTTGAATTCTGACCATGATTGAGCCAGGTCTCTGCTCTTTTTTTAAAAGACCAAATTGCCCCTCCATTTCTCCTGGTTCTGAAAAACCCAAATTACGGGCCGAATTCCGAATCCGTTTGGATATTTATTTTTGTTAGCAAAGAGTAAATAAAATAAAATAAAATAAAATAAACGAAATTTATATTAAAAAAACTAATTTTTTATCGGTAAATCTCATTCTCTTTTAAAAAATTATACAGTATTTACGTATTCTATGATTATATATAACATTACTCATAATTATAATTATAAACTCTAGAATAAAATTAGTATTACTCTGAATTTTTTTTCTATCCACTTTAATAAAAATTTCACAAAAAAAGACATCTCAAAATTTGTTTAAGAATTTTCGAAGATTTCCATTGTCTAAATTATATTTTAAAAAATCATACGAGGAATGGTTTATATCAATGAAAGAGACAAAATAGTAATACATCAATAAACAAGAGTAATGAACGCGAATCTACACGACTCGTTACATTACAGCACTTTGGTCGCGTACATGAACAGAAATATATATATATTTTAGATTTGAGGAATAATGTTACTCATCATCTTAATTTTTATCATATTTTCATCATCTTATAACACATTATGGGATGATAAGAGGATGATAGGAGTTGAGATAATGAATATATTTTTTTTTATTAAATATTCCTTAAAATATATATATTAAAAAATTCTATTCATCATTTCAACTCTCAGCATTCTCCCATCATTCTATTGTGTGGCATTAGATAATAGGTTCACAAGTGAAATATAATAAATAATTTTCAATCGTCTAATATTACATTATAGGATGATGAAATAATAATAAAAGTTGAGATGATGAGTAGTATTACACATATATATTTAATAAATCAGGAGTTGTTTTGCAATGTTTTGCTATTCAAAACCAAGCCATCAACTGATAAATGCTTACACAATAATTAATATTTTTCTTGTATTTTCTCTTTTTTATTCCCTTTCCATTTTGAGAATGGATTTCAGAATTCTTAGAGAGCTTTTTCTGTATTGGTTATTTTGTATTTAGGTAGTGCTGGTGATCCGCCAAGCTTTGACCAGGCGTGCCCACTACTATAGATGTTACTTTTTATTTTTTATTTTTTTACATATTTAAATATTTAAAAAAAAATACACTAATACACTAATAGTTACTTTCTTAATAAATAAATAAATAAATAAATAAATAAAGTAAATACATGAATAGTCAAAATGAAAGAACAACATAAAGCGACATAATAATATTATTCTTTCTATTTATCGTTTGAAATTTATTGGTCATTTATTTAGATAAGCTTTTAAATAAAAGTAGATGAGTTCAATCAAGGCAAACGCCCCTTCCAGCATATAGTTAATATAGAAATTCTATGAGCAACTGGGGTGCGTCCCCGACGCGGCCCCGGCCACGTCAGCCACCTTATTTTAGTTTAAAAAAAAAAAAAAGCACCAAATCGCAAGCGGGAAACGCAAAACGCATAGCATTATTCGTCCGTCTCTCTCCCTCATCTTCTCCGTTTTGGATTTATAGAAGCTTCATCCGTCTCTCTCCCTCATCTTCTTGCCCCTCGTTGAGCCTGCAGATTCTTCTTCTTAAGCCTGCTTCTTGAGCCTGCTCATCGGTAACGACGGTCGCTTTGTGCTCGAGCTTCTTCTTCTTCCGAGTTGCGGAATCCCGAGCTCCCGAGTTCCGTCTTCTCCTCTCATCTGGGCCCGAAGTGTCGACCTTCATCTTCTCCCGAGAGAACAACGGTAATATCCAGCCCGATGTTGGTACAAATCTCAGGCTGGATAATAAGTTACCTTCTGAGGTTGAAGTTACCGTTGTTCTCTCGGGAGAAGATGAAGCTCGACACTTCAGGCCCAGATGAGAGGAGAAGACGGAACTCGGGAGCTCGGGATTCTGCAACTCGGAAGAAGAAGAAGCTCGGGCACAAAGCGACCGTCGTTACTGATGAAGCAGGCTCAAGAAGAAGAATTTGCAAGCTCAACGAGGGGCAAGAAGACGAGGGAGAGAGATGGACGAAGCTTTTGTAAATCCAAAGCGGAGAAGACGAGGGAGAGAGACGGAGGAATAATGCTATGCGTTTTGCATTTTGGGTTTCCCGCTTGCGATTTTGTGCTTTTCTATTTTTTTTTTTTTTTTAACTAAAATAAGGCACGAGGGGCCACGCCGAGGACGCACCCCGGTTGCCCATAGAATTTTTGTAGTTAATAATATAAAGGAGTCATGCCCGATACTTGGTACCAAACTATAATACTCATGCCAAACATGCCTTCCGAAATACCAATTGTATTCCTTTAAGATACATATATGGCAAAATTGTATTTTGCATATTACATTTTCATTTTTTTAAAGTTGTATATAAAATTATTACAAATCATTAATTTAATATCCAAATTATTATTGCTTTTATTTCGTATCATCCATGTAGTTGATAACGCAATCTTGAGATTTTCGAATGAAGTGTTTAAAATTGAGAAATAATATTTGTAATAGCGGAGTTTGCAAGCGTCACGCAATATTTTTTAAAAAAGTGAATAAATACGAGATTCACAAGAAAAAAATAATTTTTTAATAGTAAACCACACTCTTTCTCAAAATGATTGCGCTGTGTTTGCGCACTCTACGATTTTATGTAACATTACTCTTTAAAATTATGACTATAATCGAGCCAATCCAAAGATCCTCAAAAAATACAAACTCAATTTCTTCTTATTTTTATCCAGACTTGGCTTAGTGAGCTCGAGCTCCCAACTCAAGTCAAGTCGGCTCAACTCGAATTGTTTATTTATATTTTAACAAAAATTAAATAATTAAAAAATTAGAGAGATTGCGAAAAAAAACTAAAATTTAATAGAATTTTTACAACTAATAAATAGATCATTTGTTGAATTAGAAAATTTCAAATATTCATAAATAACTAATTTATAACTAGTTGATATTTATCTATAATAACCATATATTATATGTTTACATAAATTACTAATACGATATACATAATATAATAGTATATATCAACATTTAATATATGACTCCTAACATATAACTATGGAGTATATTTAATATATAGGCATGAGTGACCAAATATAACTAATTAGGTCACATACTATATATTTAAAAATAAAAGTTGTTAGTCCTATACTCTTAACTAATATATGTATATATACTTGTATATATATAGATATACTCATCGATGTATAAACGAGTTTTAATCGAGTCAAGTCGGGCATAAATGAGTGGACCTTAGTTGAGTCGAGTCAAGTTTAATTGGGAATATGTGTCATTTAAATATTGAGCGGGTATCTGCTTTCACAAGCGAGTTTTTTTCCTTACGAGTCAAGTTTGATCCAAATTTAACTAAGTGGGTAATGAGCAGGTTATCGAACGGACTGGTTCATTTATAGCCTTATTTAAAATTGCAACAATTCTAGAACATTAGGGGGGCGTAACATAATAGGTAGGAGATGAAAATAGTTAATTGTCCATTCATAGAGTCCACTACATAATAACCGCATGAAACCCTCTTTTTAGAAAAGAGCCCACTGCAAGATGAGCACAACAATAAGTCCCTTATCACTCTGTTATCTTATAGTTTAAGATTTAAAGTGGCGAGCAAAAGGCATGGTGGGCACTCAGACCACTCGCACATGGATTGTCAAGGACAAGCTTTAAAACTTGTGTCAAGCAACAAGCATGTCAGGCACTTATCCCCCAAGTACAACATTTCTTCCCAAGCAACTAACATGTGCTTGCCCCATCACGGGAAGTAACAAAGCTCTTCTTGAGCAACAAGATATCCTCACAGGTAAGCAATGAAGTTCGCTTCGAACAATGAGCATAGCAAGCACCAAGACTAACACCCTAGCCCCTAGCAATTAGCATGCCAACATTTAGCCTGCCCATGCTCTAAAACTCGACTAAGATTACAACAGTGGGCAACCTATCCGCTAACAAAGAGCAACACTAGACGAGCAAATTGTTCATCCACTGAAGTTCCATGCAAAGTTAGGGCAAGGTTCTAAACCTCTCCTGAGCTCTCTCCCTAGAGAGCTCCCTCCAAAGCCCACCTACTTATAAAGGTTTAATAGGACAGAAAATATAATAAAGGCATAAAAAGGAAGATGTGATGGAAAACTACAAATAGCACAAGGGGGGATTAAAGTAGAAGATATTCAGATCGGGAACAATGACAAATGACGAAATGAGCCTCAAGTTTGTATAGGAACAATATTGAAAAAAGGTCTCACTGGAAATTAGTAAGGTAGAAGAAAATACATTGTTCAGCATCATCGGGCAGAGAAAAATTAGCCATTCCTCCGTAATTGGGAGGAGGTTTTGTAGAGATTGTCATGCTCGTTAATCCCAAGCAAAACCTTATTTTATTCTTCTCGATAATCGTAAGCATTGTCTTGTAGAAATGGGTCTTGCTCGATGATCCCAATGAAAGACTTAATTCTTTCATCCTAGGTAATCGCGAGGAGGTCAAAGATTACCTTGCTCGATAATCCCCAACAAGAGCTTAGTTTTTTATGCTCAATAATCTTGAGCATTGTCTTGTAGAAATGGGCCTTGCTCGATGATCCTGAGCAAGCGTTTAGTTTCTTTCATCCTCAGTAATCCTGAGGTGGTCTCAAGCAATGTTGGATTGTATTTCGCTATGTAATCATGAGCAGTGTGTTGCCATGACTTGCATTGCTTAGTGATATCAAGCAAGGGCTTATTTCCTGCCTCTGCGTGATTTTCCTAAGCAAGGTCTTATGAAGTGCAATCTTTCTTAGTAATCCTGAGCAAGAGCATACTTTCTTCCACTTGATGATCCCAAGCAAGATCTTGTGAAGACAGCCTTACTCAATAATCCCAAGCAAGAGCATACTTTTTCCATGCTATGGTAAACTGACTGCATGATCGACATGCATAAGTGTGTTGCGTACGACCCATTGGTGAGTGGTCCCAAACCTTAGAACAATGCTAATTAGGGTTGTAGTCTCAAGGATATGAGAGAGTAAGGTTTGGGTTGAATAGTGTAGCATGAAAAGATACCGAGGTTTACTGTTGCATTGATTAAAGGGAAGCTAGGTTAAAATGTACAAGGAGTTGAGCAAGGTTAGGCAAGCAACTTATTAAGCGAATGAGGTTAGGCGAGTAACATATTAAACTGGGCAAGGTTAGACTAGCGATGTATCAGCTGAGAAAGGTACTAGGCAAGCAAAATAGACAAGGAAAATAGGCAAGGAAGAGTAGTAACTGAGGAACTTAACCATTAGAGGTTCCATACATGAATCATATCACACGTAATGTTTAACGAATTAGAATGCTTACACTATTGCTCAAAACATTATAGGTTCAATTTAAAGTTTGGAGACACACACAGTTAACTTAATTTCAACAAAGATTGAGGTAATTGACTATAATAATGTTCTTCTACACATTGCTTTATGGTAAATTATGAAATATATTTTGTAAATGTATATAGTAAAGGTTTATAAAGGAATATATATGTATGTATGAGCCTTTGCTGATAGCTCCTTTTTTAGGAATCCTATTTATGATGAAGAATGTTACATGATTTTGAACTACATGAATGATGATGTGACTGAATACTATATAGTATGACTATTTATTTAAAGAATAAAATGTAAAGCAATGTTAAGGAGAAAAAAAGAAAATGAAATGGTATGATTGCATATGTTTGATGAGGTAAATGAATGGGTCATATGAGAATAATGATGGTACCATGAGGTTGGGATAGATGGCAACGTTGAAATGCATCATTGGCAGTGCACCTAGTGATGACCCACTCCTAAGGTTCGGTTCTCATCTACTAGCTACAGGAAGAACTTTCGAGTGTAAGAGTCGCTAACCCCTAACACACGAGAGTTAAAAGTGTGTAATGACCATTAAAGAACGAGGTTAAGATAAAAAAAAATGATTAATGTTTTGAGGTTAAGGAATGAATGTTTCTCATTAATATTTTGAGATAAATGTTTTATGTATGGTTAAAGGTAATACTTCTCAAGTAATTTTAACTGAAACTTTATGTTTATATTATGTTTATTGCATGATGTGGTTCTTAATGAGTATTTGATTCATTTTAGTGGTTTTTATGTTTTCCACCCTAGGTGAGGAAGGTTATGATGTTCAGGAGAATGACATTGATAACAAGGCTTGAGACACTAAGAAAGGATTTGATTTTATTATCTTTACAAATCAATGATTTATTTTTTTGTGATATGTAGCACATGACAAGTTATTTTCTTTTAATAACTGATGCCAAATAAGTTTTTATATTTTAGAGATTTCTTTATAATAAAGCACTACAAAATCTTTATAAATGTATGGAATCTTTTATACTTAGTGCAAAGAATGTATCTTTTAAGTTTAGTAGCATCTGCATTCCCCTAGCTTTACAAGACTTAAATGGGCAGAAGGGAAGAGGAATGGGCTGAGGCCAATCAAAATGAACTCACATGGCAACTTTTTCTTGGAACCAGGTGCGCCCAAACCTGATTTGGTTGGAGGGGATCGAAGAACTAGCGGGCAAGGCAAAGAAATAGAGACAAAAAGAAGAAATTGGGTACCGAATGACCTAGAACTGCTGAAGAATGAATGGGAATAAGGGAAGATGAATGGGCTTGCTCGAGAATGATGAGGCATGAGCTTGTCAATATGAACCATGCATGACACGTTTTCCTTGAAACTAGGTGTGCCCAATTTTGGTTAGAGGTGATCCAATGACTGGCATAAGTGAAAAGTCAAAAAATTCAATAGAAGCATAGAGGCAACGTGGATGTCAAAGGTCATAATTGGAAAAAAGCAAAATTACCTAATTAGAAAGAATTGTGTCTTTCCGTCTATATCATTTAAGTTTAGGTGTCGCAATAATTGAGTTTATGAAGGATGTCAAGATATGAATGTGTTTATGTGCAAAACAAGGCCGTGCAATCGGTTCGTTTGTGCCATTTTGTGGCTATTGGTTGGTTGTGTTTATTCCATGTTGATGATGAATTTGTGAAAACGACATTTGGTTATAAGGAACTATAAAGGCCTTGCAAATGAAGTGTTAGGATAGAACTATTAGGTACAATATACATGCATGTATAGTGACCTTAGATGTGAATGAGTTTGTTCTTTGGCACAAAAGATCACTGAAGAGCCTCTAAAAGTCTTTTATATGTCTTGTACATGTCATTACATGATAATCTGTTATGAGTTGACTTTGTTATGATATGAGTTTAGACATGGACTGACCTTTACTTTGGCAAAACTGTATGTAAATACTTTGATTGAACAATTGCCAAGTTTGATGTAATTTTTATCAACTATTGCTTATTATCATGATACCAAGCTTCATGTCAAGTTGTCAATGACCTTAAGGTTTGATCATATTTGTCTTTCTTTCTTGCGAGGGATGTTCGTGATTGTCAAAATAATAACACATGTAAATCAAACAATCTAATTGGTTACTAAGAATTTTGAAGATTCATTTTAAAGTGCAAGAGTTTGAGGTCACATTCCTAGAGAAACCATGCATAAGATTGAGATAATTGATCTGTTAGCCACAAGTATTGAAGTTTGCATATTTCTTGGGTGGATATATTAGTCAACTTCTAATTCCTTGTGACAAAATGTCATCGTCATCGTCATCGTCAGCTTCTTCATCTTCTCTTGCTAATCGTACTTCGACGAAGATTTCAATGTGCACTTATGGGAAGTCCGCTTCACTTAAAACATCGAATACGCCAAGAAATCTGGGGCGATCATTCTTTGGGTGTCCAAAGTACAATACAGAGATAAATATTTTTATTACGTGCATTTGGTTTCTACAAAAGTTTGATATTTTACATACATGTCATTTGTTTGTTTATAATCTGGGATTACCACACTATAACTATTTCAAATAGGCAGATAGTAGTAAGGAACGAGAAAAAGAATTTGTGAAAATAGAAATTGAGTTGTTAAGAAATGAGTAAGAGATTGTAAAGAGGGAGTTGGGAGTCCGACCAACTTGATATTCAAAAGCAACAAGCAGACATCCGGCGCGAACGCACACTTCTTCGTATCTATTGGGTTGTTTCTATTTTAATTTCATTGTACTTGATACAAGCACAGTGAATACCCACTTTTTGGTATTATGTCAGTACTTGTAGCTTGTTATAATTTATGTGTATTAAAAATGTTGTGGTTGGTATTTGGTGACCAACAATCTAGTTGGGTACGTAATTGTCATCATTTTGAGAAACTTAGGATTAATCCTAGGCATGGACTTCGATTTCTTGACAGCTTTATGAAATTTGCTATCTTCAATTCTAGTGATGTTGTAGTGCATGCTCATTGTTCATGTTGGTAATCATAGATGTGCTTTATTCTAGACCCAAATGCATTAGCTTTCATTTGTACGGTTTCAAATATAGTACTTTTTTCAATGCTTTATTCTAGCAGGCAGCAAGTACTTAGCACTTACTTAGCAATCTCTTAACTGTAAAACACCACGCTGCTCTAACGCGTACCATTGAAGACACCAACCAGAAATTATGAAATAACAAACAGGCTTTTTTGCGACAAAACAAACAACAAAATTTTCACAAAATATATTCGATTATTTCTTTTTCTGTTGTTTTCTTCTCTTTTATGGGAACAATTCAGAAACTTCAACAAATTATAAGCTTATAGATGACAATCCAGAGAATTAACTGCAACTCGTAATAAAACAAAAACTCAGCAGAAAAATCACCAAACAACAACATCAATATTGTGCTCCAGAGTAACAAAAGAAAAGAGGATACAAAGTTCTAGTAATGACATGTAAACCGTCCTCTTTTGTCAAGGAGTTTTCTCTTATCAAACTTAACGGTTCGCCTTGGCAACTCTCTCAATCTCGTCCTTATTCTTGATGGCATAATTGATACATCAGTGGATACCATTAGTGATCACTACAAAATAAATATGGCAAGGAACATCATAGAAGCAACAAAATCAAACATATTCTGTATACACTACAAACTAAAAGTAAGCACACTACAAACTAAAAGTAAGCAGAATATTACTAGATGTATGAGTAAAAAAAAGTATAAAATAAGCTAACTTAAAAAAAGTATTTAACATCAGTACAATATTCCTCGATCTAACATCAATACATCAGTACATGAGATTATGGAACCTAACAAATGTCCTGTATTTGTGAGAGAGAAAAAGAGAGCATGTTGCTCAGGACACATTTATTGGTGTGAAAAACTGAATAAATTTGATGATTTTTAAGCAGTTGAAGGAAAAAACTCATCCTCTAAAATGGATATTAGTAAAAATTTAAAGCGTGGCTTTTGGAATTTATTCATCAACAGTATAAGTCTTCAAATTACTTTTGTTTGTTTTATTTGCACCAAAAAGGATTTATTAGGTTCTAAACATAGGGAAGATCATCAACAAGAAATTTAGAGGAAAAACAGGAATTTTGACTACCCTATCATATTTCCCCTTCCCGGTTTTCCCATAAAAGGTACAACACCCATTGAACATATCGTGTAATCGAATATCTCAACAAAACCAAAATCCAAAAAAGAAAAGGATCAACAAGAACTAAAAAAAACCTGCAGATCCCACGCATGAACACAACGCAATCACTACCTAATAAACAACACATTGTCCAACAATAACGAATCTTCAAACCAAAAATAAAAACAACCATCAAAATCATGCTGCAATAACAACCTGTAAATGCACATATAGAGTCCTATGGACACAAAGTAGCATCATATTCAGAATACAGGAGTGCAAAATCGCTTGCAAGAAGTGAAAAATCGCAAAATCGAAATTAACAATGATAATATTATGGTCCAAGAAGTTTACTTAAACAAACTCTGGTAATTCAAGGAACCAAACCCTCCAAAAATGCACTCGAAAATTTGTGATTCAAATGATGATTCATTCATAATGCTTTGGCCTTAAATAGGCGTTACAGACTTGCAAATAACTGGAAGAAACTAACCCACTATGCATGGACTAGTGCATTAACAAATAACAACCCACTAACAAATCATGGCCCATCAGATATAACAGCCCATTGACTTGGTCTAAACCCAATTGAATTAAAAGAACATACAAAATCCAAAAATACCCTTAACAACTTAAGTAATTCCCTAACATACGTAGCCCTACTAACACTTAAACAAATTTGGGTGTGTAACATAGTCTTTCCCTTCAGAAGAACTCGCCCACGAGTTCGAGGTACGTCTTGCGCAGCTCCTCTACATCTACCCAGGTGGCATCCTCCTTGTTAGCTCCCTTCCACTGAACCAAGAAATCAACTCCCGAGTGATTTCCCTTTTTCTTGAGCCTCCTCTCTATTATTTTCTTTGGTTCGGGGGCCATTATGCCGTCTTCCATTACAGTCGGTAGTCTAGGGTTAGGGTTTACCTGGGTTCCAAGCTACTTTTTGAGGCAGGAGATGTGAAATACGGGGTAGATCTTGGATTCTTTCAGTAGATCGAGCTTGTATGCTACTTTTCCAATTTTTTGAATGATATGGAAGGGTCTAAAGTATCTTGGAGAAAGCTTCAAGCTTTTCCTCATTGTGACTAACATCTGCCGATAGGGTCTTAACCACAAATAGACCCAATCCCCTACACTATATTCCCTTTTAGTTCTCTTTTTTGTCTACATAGTGCTTCATTCGTGTTTAAGCTTCTTGCAGGTTTTCTCACACCAAGGTGAGGATGAATTTTTGGCTTCTCATTTCACCTTTAATAGCTTGTACTGTCGTGGTTCCTGGCTTATTTGGGAGAAGTCGTGGTGGCTCTTGCCCGTAGACTACCTCAAAGGGGGTAAACCCTGTGGAAGAATGTTCTGACCCAATCTTTGGGTCTGTCACTGGTAAAACACCTGAGGTACCCTTCTAATCATTTGTTCATCACTTCTGTCTATCCGTCTGTTTGCGGATGGTATGCCAAACTCATTAGCAGCTTTGTTCCACTTAAATGGAAGATTTCCTTCCAAAAATGGCTTGTGAATATTGCATCTAGATCACTGACTATACTCTGTGGTATGCCATGTAATTTGAATATGTTCTCCATGAATGCTTTTACAACTGTTGCTACCGTGTATGGATGAGACAATGGTATAAAATGACTATACTTGCTGAACATGTCTACTATCACCATGATTACATTGTATCCCTTGGACAGGGGCAACCCCTCTATAAAGTCCATACTAATATCCACCCACACTTTACTTGGTATTGGTAGAGGCTGTAAGGCCCCAGCTGCAAAAGGTTCTCTGTTTTGTTTCTTTGGCATACCTCACATTCTCTTATGTATTTTCTGATGTCTTTTCTCATGCCGTGCCAAAAGAATTCTCTCTTGAGCCTGGAGTGAGTCTTCTGTGAACTAGTGTGCCCTCCCATAGGGTTGCTATGAAATTGTTGCATGACTTGCTCCTATTGTGCCTTTAGGGTTCCTAAGTGCAATCCCCTTTGTAAAATAAGAACCCTCCTCTAAACTTATACATGAGAAAATGAAGATTCTTTTGATGGTAGTGGTTGAGTAACTGCTGCAACTGGGGGTCTTGGTGGTATACTTGATGGAGCCCTTCCCACCAATTAACCGTAACCATGCTGATGGCCTTGGCTTCTCCACAATTAGCCAAAGTCATCTCTAAACTATCCTCCTCATTTGGCAACCTAGAAAGAGTGTCTGCTGCCTTGTTCCCTTTCCTAATACGGTATTCCACATTGAAATCAAAGCCTAACAGCTTTGCAACCCATTTCTATTGGAAATGTGTTCCAATCTTTTGCTCTAAAAGATGCTTCAGGGCTTGCTAGTCAGTCCTTACTTTAAATTTGTGCCCCAATAAATAATGCTTCCATTTTCGAATAGCCAACACGAGAGCCAAAAAGTTCATTTTCATGGCCCAAATGCTCCACTTCCCGACATCCAAAAACACATTTTGAGGCTTTGGCATACAGCTGGTGTTAACTCAAAACTTCCAGGACAGCTTTTAGGTACCCTGCATGTTCTTCAACAGATTTATTGTACGCAAGTATGTCGTAAAAAAAAAAAAAAAACTAACACAAACTTTCTGAGATATGGCCTAAATATCCCATTCATCAACCCTTGAAAGGTTGATGGAACATTAGTGAGCCCAACAGGCATCACTAAAAGCTCATAATGCCCCTCATGTGTACGAAAGGCAGTTTTGGGCACATCTTCAGACTTCATCTTGATTTGATGATAGCCTAATCGTAAATCTAGTTTAGAAAATAACTCAGTCCCATTAAGCTCGTCCAATAACTCATCTATGTTAGGAATGGGAAACTTATCTTTGATAGTGTCTTTGTTGAGAGCCCGGTAATCAATGCGTATGCACTAACTTCCATCTACTTTTCTCACCAAAGGAGTGATGAAGAGTATGGACTTTAACTTGGTTGGATGATTCTTGCCTTTAACATCTCCCTGACCAGCTTCCCAATCTCTTCTTTCTGATAATAGGGGTATCGATAGGGCCAAACACATGCTGGTTTTGCTACTTCTTGGATCTGGATTTGGTGGTCATGACTTTTGGGGGGTGGGAGTCCACGAGGTTCAACAAACACTGTTTTGAAATCATTCAAAACAACTTGTATGGCAGGCTCTGTTAGTGCTCGTCCTGACTTATCACATATCTCCATGAGTTGCAACCATATTCCTCTTTCTTCTACAAGGGTCGCTTTGCTCAAACTGTGTTCTTCCTCTATGGCCTTCTCGAGTAGTCTCAAACCCTGCAGAAATAAACCTTCCCCTTCCATAAAGAAACTCATACTTAAATCAGCAAAATTCCACTTAATAGTTCCCAAACTTCCTAACCAATCAACCCCTAGTGCAACATCACACCCTCCTAGGATTAGTAAGAACAAATTGGCTAAAATGTTACAGCTTTGCATTTTTAAAAGAACTATCTTACATCAACCAAGGCAAGGAAGGGTGTCCCCATTAGCAACCTAGATTGCGGCCTTCTTCCACTATTAGTTTTGCCCTCCTTACTACATTCACATCAGTATCAATGAGAACAATGACTGAACACGTACATATCTTCCCAACTAACCTCATAGTTTTGGGAGAAGGTGCTCCTGCAATGGCATGCAAGGATATGCCCAATAATTCAGCTTATTGTACTACCGGTAGAACCACTGAATTAGGCTGGTCAAGGGCCTCTTCTTCTTCCAACTCCTCTTCTTCTTCCCTCTTAAATTCCATTCCCTCCAACAAGGATAACTTTGGCTTGCTGCATTTGTGTCCTAGATGGTACTTTTCATCACAAAAATTGAACATTCTTTGTCTCTTCTTTCTTGCATTTGATTGGGACTTACACGCTTTATGGGATAAGGATTTCTTCTTTGGAATGGTGGGTTAGGTCTCAGGTTTGGGGGGGTTGGGAGTCTCAGTACTGGGTTTGGGGCTAGTAATCTGGGTATGAAATTTTGTCCAGGTAGTCTTAGAGGAGAGGGCTTGAGTGAGGATGAATAAGGGTTATGTTAGGCTTGAGTGTTTCGGTAAGGGTACTGTTTTCTGGTTACTTCTTCTTCTTGTAGCAGAGCCAAACCAAAGGCATGCTATAAGGGTGTTTGGTTTGAACATGGTAACAATAATTTTCAATTCATCTTTTAAACCACTTAGAAAAGTACTTATACAAAATTCTTCACTTACCCCACTTATTTTGTTAAACAAGATCTCAAAAGTAGTTTGGTAATCTTCTATGCTTCCCGTATGCCGAAGGCCCAAATCTGGTGCGAAGAGCCTCTAAGAAGTCATCCCATTTGGTTACGGTTACTGGACTTGATTCTTTCAGCCAATAATACCAAGTCAGCGCATTCCCCTATATGTGAAAAGAAACAATTTCCAGCTTATGATCTTCCGGAGTCTCAAAATAATTGAAGAACTGATGCGCCTTCATGATCCATTCGCTGGGATCTCTCCATCAAAGCGAGGAAAGTCCAACCGAAGAGATCAAGCCTGGACCCCCACATGTCCATCAAACAGAGGATTAGCATTCACCCTTACATTGTTAGAAGTTCTTCCCCTGAGCTTAGTTTAGTTGTAATTTATACCAAGATGTCATAGCTTGATGCCAAATTGTTGAGTTGCTGCAATACTCCTTCTATTAGCATTCCATGCCTAGACTACTCCTCCTTAAGTGCAGCGGTCTCCCCATGTAAAGTATTCACTGTATATGATAAATGTGCTAGTCGTGTCCCTTCAGCCATGTCGCAAGAACGCAACTCTAAGACCAATTTATTATGGTCCAGGAAGTTCACTTGAACAAACTCTGGTAATTCGAGGAACCAAACCCTCCAAAAATGCACTCGGAAATTTGTAATTAAAAAATGACGATTCATTCATAATGCTTTGGCCTTAAATAGGCGTTACAAACTTGCAAATAACGGGAAGAAACTGACCCACTATGCACGAACTAGTGCATTAACAAATAACAACCTACTAACAAATCATGGCCCATTAGATATAATAGCCCATTGACTTGGTCTAAACCCAACTGAATTAAAAGAACATACATAACCCAAAAATACCCTTAACAACTTGAGAAATTCTCTAAATACTTAGCCCTACTAACACTTAAACAAATTTGGGCATGTAACAGATAATGGGGATGAAGTACCTGAAACCATCGACAAAGAGGAGACCGGCCAAAGGTTAGAGGAAGAGATTTGGGGTGGGATTTGGGATCTGAAGATTGAGTGGCCTGTGTTGAGGAAGGGAGATGAAGCCAATGTCTTCTTTTATTATGGTGGTTGATAAATGTGATGTGAATTTTGTAGGCTCTTCGAGGGGCTTGGTCCTCCAAATTGTAATACTTATTGTAGGAAATTGATTACCTCATTATGATAAATGCAAAAATACTTAAATAAATTACAGACGGACTTGGTCAAACAATGATCCACATACTCAACAAAATAACTACCCACAATGTTAATAATTGACCCATAATAGAAGTAACTAAACCATAAAATAAATAACTACCCATTAACAGACCCATTAGGCCATCATGGCACACTACTTGTTACGGACTCTTCTAAGTAATGAATAAATCAAAATAAAGATAACCGTCTGGTCCCAATTGCTGACCCAACCCATTTCCTTCAAACAGTCCCCTAAAGACTAGGGTTTTGTCCACACCCATAACATATCTTCCCCATTCAGAAGACATTGCCCTCAAGGTCAAGGAAGCGCCGCTTGAGCTTCTCACGATCCTCTCATGTCGCATCTTCACCTGCCATTCCCTTCGATTGAAACAACATTTCAACTCCAGCCCTTCGTCCCTTTCTGCTCAGCCTCCTGTTTAATATTATTTCAGGTTCTGGTTCGAGGGTTCCCTCTATTGTTACATTCAGCAGCTCGGTAAGTGGCTTTATGTGCTCTCCCACTATCTTTTTCAGGCAATAAATATGAAAAGTAGGATAGATCTAAGATTCTTGTGGTAGATCTAGTTTGAACGCGACTTTCCCAATTCTAAAAACATTTAGAATCACACTTATTTCTCTTTCATATTCTAGAATTATACACGTATATTACTATTTTTCATCCGATTATAAAGAGTATAATTCTCGTATATCACACGGATCTAACAATAACAATAATAAGAATAATAAATAAATGATTATTATGTATATGAAACACGAAAAAATTATTAGGTACTCTTAGAATATGAAAGATGCGATACTCTCACCCTATCATAAATAATTTTAATTGGCATAACATTCTACATGAATAGAACGAGAATATCAGGTATTTAAAAATATTTAGTAATTACCTAGAAGAGAAGAGTGTTGCGTCAAAGTGCACGTCAAGTGGCTAGAGCCTTTGACTATTGTGGGGTTGTGTGGACATGAGTTTTATTGCGGGGGCAAGAGGAATGTCAATGCAGTACACATGTACAGAAAAGAAACAAGAGAATGGATGTTTATCGTTTTTCATGGAATGTTTGTTTTACATTTATAAACTGACAATGTCCAGAAAAGGATGTTCGATCCTTATCTGAAATTGTAGACAAAGCCATCGATCGCTTTCCCACATGGTCCATCTGCCAAACGGGTAACGACCGTCAATATATATATGGCATTGAATGCTAGAACATGGCTATTCATTTCAAACCGCAATTGGTGGCGGAAAAATTCAGATGGGATATGGAATCTGGATCCCAAACTTGAATTGCATAGGTATACTTTGGATTGGATTTCTTGTCTGAAAAAGAAAATGTACGTAGATTAGTTCCTGAATTAAAATGTCTTCCCCACAAAAGGAAAAAAAAAAAAAAAAAAAAAAAAAAAAACAGAATGTAATCTTATGAAAAATGCTATGTTGCTCTTTTAAATGTACTGTTTAAAATTATCGCTAGTGTATTTATGTATATTTTTAAAAATTAAAAAAAAATACAAATTGATCGATATGTTTAGAAAGACAGAAAATTAGCATCCTAATCTTATTTGGAGGAGTTAAATGTAAACACTATATTTCATCACTCGGCAGACTATAGTGTAACGTTCTAATGGAAGATCTAAACTACACAATCTATATTTCAAAATGATTTGTTAATGATATAATTGGAGCCTAATTGAAATATTATAAAAAATAAGAACTTTTCATTTTTAAATAATCTGAGATCACATATACTAACTACCCTTAATTTTATCACGTAGAATATCACATGTAGTGTCTCGACCAAGACGTTGCTTTGGATTACCTTCGGTTCAGGAGGGGGGGGGGGAAGGGTGGAAAGTTGGTTATTTTTAATTTTTTTGGGCTTTTAAGAATGTATTTTTTAAACAAATTCTTTGTTATTTGAATGGATGGTTGACATGATAATAGAGATATCACGTGTCAGTTTTTGATTACTTAACACGGGACTTTGGACCACGCCGTAATTCTCTCAAATAGAGTAGCGAGAGATGGATGAAAATAAAAATTAAAATGAAAGTTTCTTAAAACATATATAGGAATTATAATGTGCACAAAGTGAAAATATAGAAAAATCATTTTAAAAAGGGTAAAAGCTAAGGACTAATTGGACAATCAACATGTTTTTGTTTTTTGTTACTGTTTGTGTGAAGAGTTCATACAAGATAATTTTTTTTTCCCTTTTTTTGTAAAACGTCTTCTAGATTTCCTCAAGGACTAACATAATTTCAGGGATAAGAGGGATTTTTTTTTGGACAGAAAGAAAAGAAAGAGAAAAATTCTATTCATTATTCTTACATTATAAACTATACATAATTTTTTATTTTTTTTTTATTTTTTTCTTACCAAATGTATGGTGTATGAAATCTGGATGATAAGTAGAATATTCAATTAGTTTAAAAAGAATAAAACAATTTTTTTTAAAATTAAATATTGAAAAAAATAAAATAAATACAATGTGTGGGATGATGAGTAGTAAAATTTAAAGAAAGAATGTTGAACTTTTATGTTCCTAGTAATTCTGGAAAAAAAGGAGAGGAAACATCAAGAGTAGAGTTGGGGCGATGTTTATGGATTAAAGGGAAAATATTATGTTTGAAGGGTGAGATAAAGATTTTATGTTTTGTTTGAAAGTTTAAAATATTATGTTTTAATATTATTATTATTTTGAGATTTGAAAAGTTGAATTGTTTATTATATTTTGTATAAGAATTTAAAAAATGTGTAATTATATAATGAGATGAGATAAGATGAGAATTTTATATTTTATCTTGTACTCCAAATCAAGTGGCACATAAGCATCTATTGCAATTGATTTGATGATTAAAATATTTAATTCTTGTCCAAATTTTATGATTAAGGCCTCAAGTGAGAGACATATGAAATGATCTCACAATATTTATTGTCGTTCGTATAAATATTTTAAAAAATATTAAATAAATAATAAATGTTAGAAGATCTTTATATATATTTTTTTCACTTGATATTTTTAAATTTGGGTAAAAGGATGGGTAAGTGCTAGTGCCGCCCAGCTTTGACAGCTGGCTGTGCCCACTAGCATAAATTTTACTTTTTATTTTTTACATTTTTTTAGCATATTTAAATATTTTAAAAAAATAAAAAAATATACTAATACATTAATAATCAATTCCTTAATCAGTAATTAAAAAAAAAAGTTAAATACATGAATAGTTAAAATGAGAGACAAAATGAGACAGCATAATAGTATTATTCTAAAAAAAGATATCCGAATTCTATTTGAACTGTGGATAAAAACAGTAAGAGTATTGTTATTGTTCTCACTTTACAACTCTCTTTTTTCTTTTTTTCTTTTTTATTCCTAATCCTCACGTTACAAAACTTGTAGGTAACTTACATCAGACAGATTTTATTATATCATCAAGCAAAAGCAATGTTTGACTGCTTAAGAAAAAAAGAGAAACATACGAGTGTCTGGAAGATATCCGACATCGCAGATATAGCAGCATGGCACCCACAAATCAAATGATGGCCTTGTAACAGTGAGTAGAAGAACATTGCACCAAAGCGAGGACAGCAGCATGAGCATTGGACATCAGCAATTGCGCTTTTGATAAAAGCTCAAAGGGGTACTCTACTTGTAAAATACTTCAAACCAACCCAAGTGATGGCCAAAGATTTTTAAACCAAACGAATGAGAAAACACAGAAATTATCATCTACTCTCACATATTGGCGCCATTAAAGCCTCCATGGAAAATGATCTCACAACCAACGATCAAGTGTTTTACAATTTCCACATTGTTTAGTGAATAAAATCACATTAACAATCCTAATGGAGCCTGCAAATTTAGCTCACATGAATCTCAGAGGTAGCCTTGCAATTGCAGGAAGGCAAACCAGATAGCTCAAGTAGTTCATCAATAAGTTGATTAGGGTTTGTTTGGGACCTTAGATGAGATAAAAATTTTATCTGATCTTATTTCATCTGATCCTATTTTATTCCCAAACATAATTCAAATATAAAATTTTTAAATTAATCATTATAACTTTTTCAAACTTTCAAATAATAAAAAAAAAAAAATTCCAACTTTTTCAAATCACCAAACAAAAATTATATTATAAAATTATATTCTTACAATATTTTTTATTCAACTTTTTTTTCTCTCATTTCTCAAAATCCAAAAAATATTCAACTCAAACTATCTCACTAATATTCACAAAATTCTCACCTCATCTCACTCTCCAAACTAGCCTAAGTCCCATTTGGACAGTGAGATGAGATGGTTTTAGATGAAAATTGAAAGTTGAAAAAAATATCATTTTTTTAATTTTAATATTATTATTTTAGAATTTAAAAAAGTTGAATTATTTATTATATTTTGTGTGAGAATTTGAGAAAATTATAATAATGAGATAGAATGAGATGAAACTGTTTCTGTATCCAAACAGTATCTCGAGGCAGATCCCTTGTGATGGTGACCTGAAACACACCAGAGGGTGGTGGCAAGACGAGACCAATCCCATTGACAAGTTTATGAACAAAATAAAAAAACAAACGAAAAAATTGATCCCACAACTACTAATATTTTATCTGATCTTATTTCATCTCATCCTATTTTATTCCCAAACATAATTCAAATACAAAATTTTCAAATTAATCATTATAACTTTTTCAAACTTTCAAATAATAAAAAAAAAAATTCCAACTTTTTCAAATCACCAAACAAAAATTATATTATAAAATTATATTCTTACAATATTTTTTATTCAATTTTTTTTTCTCTCATTTCTCAAAATCCAAAAAATATTCAACTCAAACTATCTCACTACTATTCACAAACTATTTTACTACTATTCACAAAATTCTTACCTCATCTCACTCTCCAAACTAGCCCAAGTCCCATTTGGACAGTGAGATGAGATGATTTTAGATGAAAATTAAAAGTTAAAAAAAATATCATTTTTTAATTTTAATATTATTATTTTAAAATTTAAAAAAATTAAATTATTTATTATATTTTGTGTGAGAATTTGAAAAAATTATAATAATGATATGAAATCATTTCTGTATCCAAACAGTACCTCTAGGCAGATCCCTAGTGATGGTGACCTGAAAGGCTGAAACACACCAGAGTGTGGTGCCAAGACGAGACCAATCCCATTGACAAGTTTATGAACAAAATAAAAAAACAAACGAAAAAATTGATCCCACAACTACTAATATTTCCGCAAATCCAAGTAAATTTATAGCTTAAATCTAAATGAGTAGAAAATGATCTTCCAAAGGGGGAAGAAATGTGTGTGTATTATCATATCAACATTGGTGAAAGCACTAGGTGGTGCATTTAAGAGTAAACACTATCTAGAACCAACCCAAAATGCAAAGCATAAGCATGAGCTTGGTTAAAATGAAACACTTTAAATTTGCGGATACTATGAAAAAAAGGTTAAAAATGTAAGATAACAATGTATTTGACAATCAAAGAATTATCTTGTTCTTTACAAAATATACACAGCTATAGATATAGCTATTAGATAGCCAAAATCAAAATAAAATGCATAGTTGAATATCGCAAAAAATGTAAGATAACTATTTTAAAATTTTGTCAAAGACTGTGGCCTGATTGACATAACCTCCACTTCCAAAATGGAGGTCTGGAGTTCCAAACACCCCCTCCCCCCACCAACTCAAAAAATAAAAAATAAAAAACTACTTTAAAATTCACTTTCATTAAAAAAAAAAAAAAAAATCATTTTTAAATAACTACCCTCCAAAGAGTTGTAAAATAATTACAAGTCTATATTTTCATATAATCATCATCATCATCATCATCATTAAGAAGAGGACCATTACCATTGTTACCATCTTCAAATAATAGTTAAAGCCAATATTTTACATATAAACATTAAAAAAAAAATACAAAGCATGTTTTTTGGACATTACGTTCATCAGAGAAACGCAGAAACAACACTTTTTATATGAATAGAGTTAGCTACGTACATACAGGAAGAAAAACAAAAGAAAACGGATCACTCACATTTTTATCACTGTTTTCCACCCCTAAAACCACTTGTCTTAGTAAAAGAGAGCAAAAAAAAAAATCCCTATACAAACAAATTGACGTGAAAAGTGTCAAACATCAAGAACATGGATGCATTAGAATTGAAAACAAAACTGATAAAAAATCACATTTCTACACTATGATAGTGTAACTATCATAACAACAATATTCACAAAATTAATCATAAAACAGTTACTTTAGCAACTTCACACTTACAAGAATAACGAGTATTGAATAATGTTTAAGAGGCTTCCCTCATGAGGTTACCATCAGATCAAATTCACAACCACAGCATGCTCGTGCCCCTGTATCCGACTCCTATTCCACTAATCTCTTAACTAAGACATTCCCCAATGAAACATTCCATCTAAATCATTTGTAGAAGTTCCTGGACAATTTCAGACATTGATGGCCTGAATTCCGGCTCTCGCTGCAAAAGGACAATTTGTAAGGTATAAGCACTAGTAGCTCTAGATAAGTATGTAAGTCGTGTAAATTCAACCCTTAATTGGGAGGAAAACAATGTCTGAAACTAAAGATGCTTTTAAAAACATTTACAGTCCCGATGTGCACTTGCGGGAAACTACTTGCTGAGTGCTTGTGCACCTCCAGGATTAGTCGGAACGCTGTTCTCGGACACCCGGTGCCAATAAAAAAAAACATTTACAGTGAAAATATTTTAATTTTGTGCACTGAGGGATATGAACTTTTCATGCCAAAAAACACTCTGTTTGTCTCAGACAAACAGTTACAGCAAATTCAAAGGCCAGGGGAAAGGGTAAATAGTGCCAAATGGTCTTATCCAAAACTTTGAAATTTCCTGAAACACCCCATAATGGAAACACCAACAAAATGCCCTCACCTGTACACATGAGGAAATGATATCTGCAAAGCGTGATAATGATCTTATGGGATATGCCCCCTTTAGTGAAGGATCAACCATCCTTGCTAATGCATCAATATCATGAAGCTGAGGAATTGCCCACCTAACCAAAAATTGCTCCCCTCGTGGCAATGACCTAGACATTATTTTTTAATGAGAGTTTTAGCTGATACGAAATAATTCACATAGGCAATGGATAAGTTCTGTCATATCCATTCTCAAACCATGCAATTATGAAAGATCAGCACATAATATGTGCATTTTCTCTAACAGGGCTGCTAACCTGTCATATGACTTCCTCCCCGTGAGGAGTTCTAACATTACAACGCCAAAGCTATAGACATCACTCTGATAAGTATAACTTCCTGAGTCAAATTCCGGGGCACCATAACCATATGCAATGAGAAGTCGCCCAGACAACTGAAAGTAAATGCACCAACGTCAGCTTCCTGTTATCTATAGTTAAAACATAAATTAATCTTTCAAACTTAATTTTCTGTCAAGCCTAACCCAATAAACATTTCATAGGTTTTGTGCTCAGCTCCTGTGCAATTTTCAGCTCAGTTTAACTGGTTAGTTTTACAGTTTCTTAAAGCTTACTCACAACATTGATGCATGTAAATGAATGACAGAATGAGGATGAATTATAATTACGGGTGTAACTGGTCCAGTCTGGTCAGTCTTGGAGGAGAATTTCGGACAGGACTGATTTTTTCAGTCCACCAAAAGTCCAGACCGGACCAATAAGGCCAGAATAAGAAGGATTATTGTTGTGTATTTCATAATGGGATCTCTTCAATAACTCAAAAGGTGCCTTCAATAGGAGCTGGAGGCCCATGGATACACCATGGCCCGTGACAGTAGTACCAGGGAGAGTGAGGTTGAGATGAAAGTGTGCTAAGATGGTTGTATCTGATACAGAGAAGAGCAAGATCAAGATCAAGAGTACCAAAATAACCCATTGGTAATAGTATAGATTTTCACCATCACAGCATTAACATAGGCAATCTTGACAAACCCCATGAAACCAATGACTCTTTATTTTGTGCCTTTTGTTTTCTTTTTTGTGATTGGGAGTGTGGTTGAACAACAAAGATCAACCAAGATGAGCTTTGCATTGAAAATATCTGCCATTGGGAGCCATAGATTGAAAGGCTATACAGCTCCACATACAAGGGCCAAGAGCGTCAACTTGTTCCTGTCCTCAAGACCAACATTGGAATCCCCAATTGATTTCTTTTCTCAAGTTCAATCACCAATTTACAGTCCTAATAAATCCAATACAATCTAGCAAATTCATATTTCTTTCGCATCTTTGCCCATTGCATGAAAATCACTGAACTTGTTCAATTGCATTCCATTAATTTTGGCAGATATAAGAAGCATAAATTGAAATCAGTCTGAACAGACATTCATCCACATTAGTCAGTCACAAAATAATGAATGATTTTAAGCCAACAGGATTTGAATATCATACACCAAAATTACCTTGCTTGCTGAATCAGATGATAATAGAGGAGCCAAACCACAATCTGAGACACGTACTTCAAGCTTGTTATCAAGGAGAAGATTGGCAGACTTGAAATTTCGGTGAACAATGGATGGCTGACAAATCTCATGCATATACCTTCCACAAAAGAAATGGAAATCAGTTTCTAATTTACCAAGCATGGGTGGCAGAAGATCTCCTTGCATGTGTCTTATCCACAAGAAAGGAACCAGCCCTTCTAGAGATTCCCCAGGACATCAGTAAAAGAGACAACAAAGAAACCTGTTTTTCACCTCCAAGTGTAACTTGAGCATTCTATATAAGCAACTTTAGATAAATTAAGTTAGGTACTTTATCTCATTTATGAGTCAGATGTTCAACTTACTCTAGGGCTCTTGCAGCCCCAAGTGCCACTTGGATGCGTGTTTTCCATGAAAGTCTCTTGTGAATCTCATTGTCCACATGCAGTGCATCATGAAGTGTCCCATTTTGACAATACTCATACACAAGTAGTTGCTGCCCATGTTCAGCACAGTAACCCACAAGCTCCACAATATTAGCATGCCGAATTTTAGAGATGCTAGAAACTAGCTCCAAAAAGTCCTCATCACTCTGCTGCCTGGAAACTTTAGCATCCAGTTTCTTGATTGCCAGTAGCTATAAGGAACCGAAAAGTGCAATGTGTTAGGCCCTCAATTTATAACACCACCCATGAGGTTTTTTTTTTTTTTTTTTTTTTGGGGGGGGGGGGGGGGGGGGGGGGGAGGGGGTGGGGAGATATTATTAATTTGATAAGTAGGTCCCAGAAATATTCGAATCACGTTTGTCTACCCATGCAACTGCAAACATGGGGAAAGAGAGGTGGTCTGTTTTCTTTTTTGCAGAGGATTGGCACCTTGGAGACATTTGTTTTCACACTTAGAGGTGAATATAATAGCCAGGGCAATCAAAACTTAATTTACTTAGAAGATGGAGAAAGAAGAAGAATACTAACAAAATTAAAAAGTGGCTCGAAGTATGCACCCAAGTATTGAAGCCTCCCCATACCAACCCAGAAAGGAACCTCCAAATGAAAATTGAGAGAAAAGGAAAAAGATAACAATAACAGACACTTTTCTCTTCAAATAAGTAATAATAAACACACATCAAACTGTCTAAAGTAGAACGCACACCAAGTTGAGAAGCCTCACAATCTAACGGCCACATGGTCATCCCAGCAAATTAGTTCATTTTAAACTAAAGGAATCTTACCTTTCCACCAGGGAGCTCAGCCCTATAAACACTACCAAGCATGCCTTCACCAATAAAATTTTCAGGAGAAAAGCTATTTGTATGCTGCTGTAGCCACGCCACAGTGAAAACTTCTACAGAACTTGTGTTCAGACCCTTGGACCGATGTCTACTTGTAGTTACTTCAACAGGCACCGTTGGTTTTGCATTCACTTCCTCAGAAAGAAAGAATGGAGGAGGAGGTGGTGGTGGCAAGAAATCCAAATCCATACTGGACATGTCTATATCGTGATCCTTCTTAGGTATTGAAACTGCGGATGCTTTTTTCACATCCAACTCTTGTCTACTTTGAAGCTTCGGAACTACAACCTTTCTTTCATTGTCTACCGCATACCTATCTGGTGGCTTCACAACTGTCTCTCTTGGAACTGTTAAAAATGTCCAAAAGACCAAATTTCAAGGAAAACAGATTGTAAGAGATGGAAATTTTAACAAGTTTGAAAATTGAGAATGGACAATAACTACCTTTCTCCATTTGATCATTCTGCTGAACCGAAGTCTCGTAGTTAGGCTTTTCTCTAGAGGCCTTATAGGCACCTAAATCATGCCTCTCAGAATTCTTTTTCCCTTGCCTTCCTTTTAAGCATCTCAACATACAAAGACACAGCATGCATGCAACAAGTATCAAAGCCCCTAAAACAGAAATCCAAGTGACCCTCTTGGCTGTGAAAAACTTCCCATCTTCTGTAGAGCTCAAGATATCTGGGATAGCAGGTCCATTTGTTGGTAGCCCTGGGGCTTTTGCAGAGTATGGTGCTGCTGCACGGGGAGGTGCTGCAGTTGGAGCTGATGGAATAACTGTGGTATTGAAGGGATTTCCATCTTTTCTGCACAATAGATGCTTTGGTTATCAATAGAAGCAAGGAAGTAAACCTTAACAATATAAATATGCTGTGAAGATGGCCCAATGGACACAAAAATTTAAGACATACCATTGGAATTTAATACAGAAAAACGAGGTTATCAAGTAGCTATAGTTCTAGTAAAAGATTAGGTTCCTATTATAGATGTCAAAATGCTCACATAATCCAAGTTTTGCAATAACAAATTGGTCATAAGATGGGATACTCCTGAGCTACTAATTAGAATATGATCTTAAATAGAATATTAGGCATTCTGTGCTTTACAAAGCACTAGGTAGGTAAAACATTATCATGCCAAACTAGTTTAATGTCAAAAAGAAAGAGAAAGAGGGGAAATAAATAAAAAATGAAGCATCAAGTTGTTTTGAATTTTCTTTGCTCTTCAAACACAAAAGATTCATTTGTTCTCTAAATAATCCCATGTACTGATATTATAGGCTCATCAACGTAATTTGCCCGATGTCATTATTTCCCAGGTTTAGAGTACATGACACGACCAAATCCATGCTAAAAGGCAGATCCATACTCTATAATGTGGTAGATTTTTTTTTTTTTTTTCGGTAATCAAGAAATTTTATTCATAATAATAAAATATGTGGTAGAAAATATATTAATAGAGATAAATGAAAAAGTACATCCCCTGGATTTACCTGAAAATTGGGATACTCAGCAATTTTGGAGGTATAGGTCCAGAGAATGCATTGTTCTCTATGTTCCTATACAAAAAACAAGAAAAAATTATGAGTTGCAGAAGGCAGCACATATTTCCTCATGGCAACTTATGATACAAGAACAAATCCTAGAATGGTAAATTTCCAAGAAGCAATATTATGTTTTTTTAAAATTAGACTAAGAAAGAAAGGTACAGATCCTGAAGGGGAAGATCCTGTAAAACATCTAGTGTCCCAGAAAGTTGATTGTTTTGTAAGTGCCTGCAATAAGTGCATAGAATTATTGGAATTATGATGTATTGTAGATTTAAAAGAAATAATGTACATGTTTTTAAGTAATCACCCACAATGTGGTAAGAGATGACAAATTTTCCAACGAGGGAGGCAAAGGACCACTTAAGTTGTTTCTCGACAAATCTCTGCACAACAACATTTGGTCACAACCATTAAAATAGAAAGTAAGATGAAGATACAGCTATTTGAAATAAAAGAAAATATGCCTACAAGTTCATCAAACCAGTAAGCTGTTGAAAGGCATCTGGTATTCCTCCAGATAGAAAGTTATTTTTTAATGACCTGATGGAAAAAAGAAATGGACTTTAGGTGAAGAAACAGCACCCAAGAAACAAATAAGAGCTCCACTATAATACAATAAGACGCTATTTCTTTCAAACCAAAATGATTTCTAGAAATTATTTTGTGTTTTCTTATGTTTGGAGCTCTGAAATATACAAATCAATGGAAAATATTTTCTCGTCAACTGAAAATTGCACCCTGAGTGCGGAAAATGGCTTACACTTTAAGCAAAGTGTAAGTCTTTTTCGGGAATGCAGCTCCCTCTGCCACATGCACCACCTCCCTCCCACTCTTCTACTTCCCCAGTCTTCCTCATCTACATTACTGCCACCACCTTCATCCCTCACTCCACCATCACCTCCCCCTTCCCCTTTCATGGGTTTATTTTATTTTCATCACATCCCACAATCACCTCCTCACTCATCCACACTACAATCGCAGGATCTCTTCTCCCTTCACCCTCCTTACACCCTTAACTGCAGCCACCACCTCCCTCCCTTCTCCACACTCTTCCCACACCATTATCATCTCCTCCTTGCCCCCTCTTCTCCCAACTGCATCAAACAACCACCTGCAGCCTCTGATCCACCATCCCCCAACGTTTGAGTCATTGTCTCCAGTTCTAGGTCTATCACATTCTTAGCTCACGGTCATTGGCATCATTGGTTTTTGTTGATTTTTACACAGAAATATCTGACGTAACAAACATTGGAAAATCATTTTCAGAGTCTTAACCAAACAATAGAAAATAAATTTTATTTTTCTAAAATTATTTGTACTGGAAACACTTCCCTTGGAAAATCTTTAACATGGAAATGAATGGAGTCTTGATATGAGCAGATTTCAGCCAAAACTTACAAGTCCATCAATTGACTTGACAAGGAAAAAGTGTCGGGGATGCTTCCGGTGAAGTTGTTTCCCGAAAGAGAACTAAACAAGTAAGATAAAAAATAAAAGACTCAAATAACTTCAAATAGAATATTTAGAAACATAACAGAACAAAAAAGTAGTTAGCTAAATCAAGCTCTCTCATGGATATGACAGTGAATGAGGTTTAAACATACAAGTTCCTGATGGTAAGGGGCAAAAGTGATGGAATTGTCCCGCCAATATGGTTGTTGCTCAAGTCTCTGCTCCATGATGTACAACAAATCTTTATAAGATTCCAGATAGGGATATTTAAACGGTTGAAAACATGCAAGTAGTAATGCAACTTGATGCTTCTTCCTTCTCAATTTGCTCTCACATGTTATAGGTCATGCGTTTAAACCATTAATTCTACTCTTTCATCACTTGAGAATCACATAGTCAAATTTTTTTTATCAGTAAATAAGGATTTATTGATAAGATTTATTGATAATCAAGTACACGGGACATATAAAAAGAATCACAGAGTCAAATATCAGCCCAAATTAGCCATTCAGTCTTCATATGAAACGACAGCTAACTTTTGACCAAATAGTTTTCCCTGGACTGTCAAGATGTGGTGAAATAGCCAGAACAATAAAAAATAAAATCAGTTCTTGAGGCCCATCGGAATTAAATTCAGAAAAGTGATAATAGTGACTATAGATGATATCAAACTCCCTCGAATGATTACTGCATGCATATATGAAGTAGGAAATCCCAGAATAAATAAGCACAACACATACATTGCTAAGATAGATCCAAAATCTCCCAAGCTATAGCCCAACTCTCCTCCCAAATTTAAGCCGCTAAGCCGTCTGTCAACCCAAACAACTCAGAAGATCAAAAACAGGAATGAAAAACTAGCAGATAGTAACTCAAAAGTGGGATAATCAGCATACAGTTCTGTTACGTTTGAGAAGACACACCGAACACCTTCCCAGTTATCCCCGCACGGGTCTCCTCCAACAAGAAGCCATCCAAGTAGTGGCGGGTACCCAAGAGACACATATAAGCTATTGATTGCCATAACTGGAAAAGAAGCGTACACAACAGGATAATTAATATACAACCTTTATTTCACAAAACTAGCCCTTAATCATGGCCAAGAAAGCAGAAGAAACAAAAAAGAAAATTTCAGAACCAACTACATTAAAATTTTATCTATGAAGGGAGGAAAGTAGTTTGACAGATATGTTAAGAACTCAGTTAAATTCTCATTTCTCTTATTACTTGTTTAAAAAAAGTTAACTCAAAATTACTAAGGAAAACATCAAGTTATGAACAGACGGTCTTTAACATATACTAGCAGCATTGCACCTTTTGTTTAATCCATCAATGAATCAAAAGAAATGCTAAACAAAGAAACCACTTTCAAGCATTCTCCTCCTGCTTTCACGATAACCAAACAGAACACTGACAGAAACATTATTAGGAAACGTAAACTACTTTACCATCAAGAGGGTCAGTGAGCCCAAAACAAGATCTCGCCGTTAGAATCAACATCAGCCCAATACAGACCCCCACGCCAAAACTGAGGTTGACGCAACCCATTTCCTCAGCAGAACTTGCTTCCAAAATCCTAGCTTTCTTTTCTTTCCTTTCTTCTCTCTCCTCTTAGGGCTTCTGTCATGAATCAACGAGAAAATTCGTTAGCCATTAAAACCCAAAGCAAACAATACATCAAACTGGAAGTCACAAGTGACGAATAAACTTCTCAAGTTCGGAGAAAAACACAATCTCTTCTACACTAGAAAGCTAAACTCAATATGTCTAGAAAAGGACTGAGAGACCAACGTTAGAAAATACTGTAGCCGAGATGGGAAAGACGAAGAGAAAAGAAAATGAAGGATTTGATGGCCGTAATATCTGCTAGAGAGCCGGAGAAGGGGACGAAATTGTCGAATTTGGAAAAAAAACTAAAAAAAACTCTGGCTTCGCTGTAAGCAATAAGCATCAAACCCAACGTTATTCTCTCTGTGGAAAAGTGAGGAATTAGCGTTCAAAAAGCCGTACTGGGACCCTCACGTGTCAATCCTTTTCAGTGAGTTCATTACCTTCCCAGATAATGATTTCCCAAAAAAAAAAAAAAAAAAAAAAAAAAAAAAAAAAAAAAAAAAAAGGACAGTTCTCTGAGCGAAAAACAAAACTGCGAGGTGGGTTGGGTGGCTCCGGCTAGTGTGCCACTTAACTTTTAATCGCTTGAAAATGAGAAAATATATGTAAGATATTTGTACATTCTATAATTATATATAATATTATTTAATAAAAAAATACGTCAATACATAAATAGATATTTTCTTAATTATTAAGTAAAAAAAAAAAATTAAAAAAAAAATTATATATATGAACAGTCAAAATAAAAGAATAAAATTATTCATTAAGATATCTAACCTTCCTCGTTGATTATTTATTTTACGAATGCTGAGGTTTTAGGAAATAAATGAAAGTTTACTAGAGAAGCTAAACCTGCAGCATTGATAATGATAGTTTTGTGTGCTTTTTTATTCTTTCTCTGTGCAATAAAGTGAGATAATAATGATTACAAATATACAAGAAGGCTTCTAGAGGGAGCTTTTACTTTTTAATTTTAAAGTCTTTTATTATTACCAACATGCATGGAATTAACATTATTCAATGAAATACTCAATGTTGCAGTCTTCACAATTTCTTCAATCCCAAGCTTTGTTGGTGAGACCATAATCATCAAAGCTGGACAAAGTACAAACCCTTCAATTCCACCTCTCAGCAGCTAGCAAACACTACTCTTAGATCTATGAGAAAATGCTGATTCATCACAATGATTTAAGTGTAGTGTTTCAAGCAAGTCACTGATCCCCATAGTCAACAATTAATCCAATTAATTCCTGATCTCCATGCCTTTGTTAACGTCATCTTTTTTATGGCCTGCACCTAACATTGTCTCTTATCAAATACACCAGACTCTCGTTTTTGGGTAAAGGTCATAGCCTTATTATTAATGGAATTGTTCTTTATTTGAAGTTTAATCAGTTTGGTGAAAGAAAACTATGGCGTGCTTTGTGTAGAAGAAGATGGGTGCAAATTTACATAATCATACATATATATATATATATATATATGAAAAATTCTATACATCAGTTATTGTTCATTCTTACACTTTATACTTATAATTTTTTTTTCACAAGATATAGGATAATAAATAATGACTGATAAGAAGAATTTTTTCATATAAATATATATATAAACTAGTTTTTTTAACGCACCAAAAACATTATTGAAGTGGATCCCATAATAATAAATAATATTTTAACTTTAATTTTTCTATAATCATATTGGTCCCACGTAAAATGGTATGTAGACGCGCCAGGCTTTTGTAATCACAGAACTCTTTCATAAATTTTTTTTTTTTTTTTTTTGAAATCAGAACTCTTTCATAATTATTGTCGTTAAATTTCAGCTAAAATAAGAAAATAAATGATAATTACTCGATTACGTAAGTATTGTATAATTATTTTAAAAAAAATAAATAAATACGATATTTATATAAAAAATAATAATTTTTTAATAATAAATTCTATTTTTTTTAAACGACTGTATGATACTTGCCGCTCTACAATTGAATATAACGTTACCTAAATAAAAATAAATCTAATTCCTAAAACTCCTTTTCGAACTCCAAAATGCAAGTGAGAGAGAATATTTCATTATCCCAAATATAATTTTTAGGATGAATTTTATCATTTCACACGGTGGTTGATGTGTCGCAATTTAAGTTATCTTCTTTATATGTAGTTGACTTACAAACTTAATTAAAATGTGTCACGATAGAATGCTGAGATCCAGAACGAAGAATACTATTGCTCTTATCCAAAAATCTATACAATAATAACAAATCACATGTTAATATGTGATATAAAAAATGATAAGCAGAATTTTTAAACAATAAATATTATAAAATTTATTTTTTTTTTTTCGTTTTTTTATAGATTAGATCACTCTCGTTTGTTTTCATAACAATTCTCATCTCATTTAATCATTACAATTTTTTTAAATTCTTATACAAAATAAAATAAACAATTCAATTTTTTCAAATATCAAAATAAAAATAATATTAAAAAATATATTTTAACAATATTTTATTTAACTTTTAATTTTTATATCAATTTATCTTATATACAAAAAATAAATGAAACCTTAGAGCTTTGACATTGATTTCATCAAAAACCAATGCATCTTCAGAATTTGAAAAAATGTAGATAAAATCATCTACTTTAGTTTCATCAAAATGGAAAAGTTTGAACTTTGAGGTATAGTGATTTTAAGTACATCTTCAAATTTAAAGATATATTGTTCATCATCAAAAGTAATATTTTATTATAAAATAAAACTAACTTATTTCTCATAGGTGTATAGTAATATAATAGTTTGTTCTTTAAATAATATTACAACTAGTTGTGTTAGATTTGAACTCGGTTATTCTCATAGAACAAAAATCTTCATCTTTAACTTCTTAGAGCATTAACATTAGTTTTATCAAAGTCATCTTCAAAATTTGATGAAAAATACATATTTTTCTGTAAATCTAGAACATCTTTAACAATAACTCTACATTAGATTTGTCAAAATAATAATATAATATTATTTTTTTAATAATAATATTTTAATTTTTTTTTATATTTTACAATTATACTAACTATATAATAATTAATAATAATATTTCTTCCTTCACGTATATCAAAACTAAACACAAAAATGAAAGGGTGCGGCTACTATGCCGTCTCATGTTGATCGCTGGGCGTACCGTCCAGCGTAAATTTTTTTTTTCCTTTTTCCTTTTCACATTTTTTAATACATTTAAATATTTTAAAAAAATAAAAAAATATACCAATATACTTAAAATCACTTCCTTAATCACTAAGTAAAAAAAAAAAAATTTTTTGCCAAGCGGTCAAATGGAGTGGTACAAATGGGAGGGTAAAGTAGTGTTTCTCAACTATTAATTGAGCGGTGCTACTCTACCGCCTGAGTAGCACCGCTCATTTATACTGATAGTTAGTTTTTGTGTTTTTATTTTTTCATTATTTTTTTAATATATTTAAATATTTTTAAAAAATAAAAAATATATCAATACATTTAAAATTATTTCCTTAATCACTAAGTAAAAAAAAAAAAAAATTTGTCAGAGCGGTATACTACAACGGTCAAGTAGAGGTAGCAGACCAGCTTTTCTCAAAATGAAATTCTCACAATAATTGAAAATTAAAATGAAAACCGAAAAGCAAAACAATTAAAAGATGAACAATACATTTTTAAATTTAAAAATATACTTAAAATAGATTATTTTATTTATATTTCTTTTAATTTTAAAAATGCATTCAAGAAGTCAATGCCAATACGCTAACCAATTCCTTCAAACTTCAAACTGTAGTAATTGTCAAACTATAGTAATTGTCGTGGGCAATTTAGGCATAATAAGAGGCGAGAAATGTGGCTTGCTTCGGGTCCACCACAACTTCAGTACTGTTTGTCTACGCAGAGTCTTGATGGGAAAGCAAACGCAAGTGAAATTGACAATTAAGCATGCCCCCGTCACGAGGTTTCAGTAGATTGGCCCATGCATGCATGCATGCATGCATGCCGCCAAATCAAATGCCGGGCGGGGTCATTTTTCTGCATTGTTATGTCACCCTCATAAACCACGACAAATGTTACGAACCTTCCAGTTCTTTTCCGTTCAAGAGAAATAACAATGTAATTAAAAGAAAGAAAAAATTGAAAATAAAGAGGAATCATTACTTTCAAGAATGATCAACCTTATTACTTGAAATGAATTAAAATTTCTCAATCTCTGTTTTTATATTTCTTCCCAGAGTAGGCTACCGTTAATGTCGTTACAAATGAAAGGACATTAATTATGTAAATATATGCTACATTAATTGATCACGTGCCTGGTACATGCTCCTCTCTTTTATACACTCTGATCTATAATGTTGAATAAAAAATTTCATCTGCAATCACTTCCGTCTATTCTTTACGCACTTCTGTTAATGTAATTTAGTTGCGTTATTTTTTTTTAATATAAAATAAATACTGAGTTCTATCACATCAATAGAATGTATAAAAAATACATAAAAATAACTGTATATAATAGAATTGAATGTGAAATGGTAGTTGATGATCCCGCGTGCCTTTGTAAACATGAAACATTTTGGATGAATAATTTTTTGAGTTAATTATAAATTTAGTACAAGAGTTTTCATAGGTTTGTGAATAGTTATTTTTATATATTTATAATATTAATATTTTAGATTTTAAAAAATTGTAACTAACTATTTATGTCCATACGTACGTGCCTAATTTGCTAATTGGGCATTTTGCCACTTGAAAAGTATTATATATTTTTTACAAATCAAAAACTGATACGTGCCATACTTATTACACACATAATCTGATATGTTATAGATTTTTAAATAAAAATACAACATAATATTTTAAAAGTTTCAAAAGTATTAAGAATCGAAAAAAACACATCAAATTAAGTCTCTAAAATCAAAATAATAATAAAACTTATATAAAATTAAATTGATAAAAAAAGAGGGGAGGAGTTGTAATGTCGCCTCGCCCCTATGGTTTAGAATAATGTCAGTTTTAGAAATTCAGTAATGCTATATACAGTCGTAGAATGTGCAAGCGCTGTGCAAACGTTTTGAAAAAGAGTGAGGTCTAGGGCTGAGCACCGACCCTTTCGGATTGGAGGTTGGACCCTCCGACTCCGACTCCGACTTTGTCGGAGGTCGAATCCGACCTCCGACTCCGACTCCGCACATACAGAATCCGACTCCGAATCCGCTCCGACAAGTCGGAGCAGAGTCGGAGCGGAGTCAGATTTTTTCATTTCAAAATTCCTCACTTAGTTTACACGTAAAATTATGGAGATCATTTTGTTATGTATTAAACTATAATGCCAAATCTAGAAATAAACATAGAAAAAATCAACATTACCAAAAACAGAGACATGGGTTTGGACTTTGGGTAACCTATCGAATCTTCAATGGGAAGTGATTGATCTATGATCGAATTCGAGGGACGGTGTTCCGTGTTTGCACAGCTGCAATACACCTCAAGAGGCCATCGAAGGCGACGACGGGTCACGGACTCGCGGGACCTAGGGTTTCAAGGGAAACTGCGAGAGAGGCTACGCGAGAGAGGGGCTGCGCGAGAGGAGCTGCGAGAGACTGAGAGAGGAGCTGCGCGAGGGAGGGGCTGCGAGCCTGCGAGAGGGAGGGGACTCAGGGGAGGGCTGCGGGCCTGCGGCGCTGTGCGAGACGGAGAGAGGGGAGGGCTAGATTGAAGATGAAGACAGAAGAAATAAGAACTGAAGATGAAAGAGGGGGGGAAATGCCGAAATGGAACTCCGAACTCGGGCACCCTCACTAAAGGATTAATTAACAAGTAGAAACGGCGCCGTATTGTACTATACAATACTAATCTATTTTATATATATTATATATAAATATATAAATGAAGATTCATAAAAAAAAAATATGATATATATTATTATATATGAATATTAAATAAATGCACCATATATGAAATATTAGTAATACACTAGTATACTTGCTGTATATATATATTAAATCTCTAATCTCTTATATATATATTAATATATATAAATATTAGTTATACACTAATAGTATTAGTATATTAGTATTAGTATTAATATTAGTTATACTAATAGTTATATTAGTATTAGTTATTATTAATAATATATATTATACTAACAATGATATTAATACTATATATAGTTATCGTGATTAGTATAACTATATTAATATTAGTTATAGTGATTTAGTATAACTATATAATATATTAGTATAAGTTATAGTGATTTAATATAGTTATAATACTATAAGTTATAACTATAGTCTATATTAGTATTACTATTAGTTATAGTGATTAGCATAATTATATATTAGTATTTGCTATAGTGATTTTAATTTAGTATAACTATATAATAGTATTAGTATAAATATTATACTAACTATATCACTAATAGTATTAGTACACTAATGTCTAATGACTAATACTAGTATATCACTATAGTTAATAACTTAATAGTACCCTATAGTAATATAACTATATTAGTATAAGTTATAGTGATTTAATATAGTTATAATACTATAAGTTATAACTATAGTCTATATTAGTATTACTATTAGTTATAGTGATTAACATAATTATATATTAGTAATTTACTATAGTGATTTGTATAGTAATTTATATATAGGCTTAAAGTGGTTTACTAATTTATATATAGTAATTAATACTATTAGTAATTTATATGAATAATACTTTAGTTATTATCCATTAGTATTATATGTTATTATAAATTTATAGATTAGTGTTTATTCATTAGTATTACAATATTATATGTTGATGTTATTATGCATCTTAGTGTTTATAGTATATTATAGTCATATACTAAACTATTATTAGTCAATTTAGTCTATATATTATAGTATAAATATATTATTTAACTTGTATATTATTGAGTTTAACTAACTATATAAGATATAGTTGTATAAAATTTAAATAATTAATATATAGAAAAACACATCTTTTTATAAAATATGTATAAAATCGGAGGCGGAGGCGGAGTCGGAGGGACACGTCGGAGGCGGAGGGGGAGGCGGAGGCGGAGTCGAAGGCGGAGGATCGGAGTCGGATCGGATCGGAGTCGGAGTCGGATCATCAGTGAATCCGAATCCGACTCCGACTCCGACTTTCAAGAGGAAAAAACCTCCGACTCCGAATCCGACAAGTCGGAGTCGGAGCGGAGCCGGAGCGGAGTCGGATTCGGAGTCGGATTGTCGGATTTTTGCTCAGCCCTAGTGAGGTCTATTATTAAAAAATTAGTTTTTTTTTTCACGTGGATCTCATATTTATTCACTTTTTTTAAAGTGATTGCGCAGCGCTTGCGTACTCCACGACTGTAAATATCAAATATAATTTCTTTTAGAAATTTAGGGAAACCGAAATGCTACTTACTCTGCCTATAATTTTCTTTTTTCTTTTGAAGCGTTGGGTACAAAAGATTTAATTTCATAAACATAGCACGTACTTTATAAAATTATAAGAGAGTTTGCAAAAGCATTTATAAAAATTTCTTAACTCTTTTTCTATCAAAAGTATAAAATAAAACCTCTATACATGATTTAGTTATATGTACATGACCTAGGCCTCTGTCTATTCTCCTTGAGCCATGTCTTGTCTTGCAACCTTAAACCTAACTTTGAGCATCATTTGGGATAGTCACACATTTAAAACAAAAATCAATCGAATACTCAATAAGAACCATTTCATTATGTAAATATATAAGAACATAGGTTTTCAGTTATGCAATAACATTCCTAATCACATTCATGAAGAGTAATACTTATAGATGCATTCCCCAACCATATAGTTTAGTCATGCATTAACATTTGGTCATATTATCCCTAATTTTGCCCTAACATTCTTTCCTCTTTAACCTTATGGCCAGTATACACTGTTGACCATGTGTGTTAGGGTTGGTGACACTTGTGGTCATGACTCTTTTCGTGACTAACATATAAGAATCTAGTCCCTTCAAGATTGGGTCATCACTAGATGCATTACCAATGATGCATTATGGCGTTGCAATCCACCCCAACCTCATTGTATCGTTTTCACTGTCATGGCCTTTTAAGTATTTTATCTCAAACGGTCAACATTCATTTCAGTTAATTTCCTTTACTTTTCCTTTTCCTTTAGCCTTTCATTTCCTTACCTTTTATTTCCTTATATATATATATATATATATATATATATTTATATATGAAAAATGCTTTAACTACAAAAAGATCTCAAAAAAATAAGTTCATAAACTGACGTAACTTGATATGATACGTTAGATTGTAAATATACTTTTATTATAAAGTAAATCTGACGTATCATATAAAGTCACACCAGTTTATAAGTTTACTTTAATGGGATCTCTTTGTGGCTGCAGCAATTATATATATATATATATAACATGCAGTCATTCCATTCTTGCATCACATGTAATAATAAGGTTACATATACAAGGGGTTGTCAAAGGAAGATCTGTACACATATATCCTTAAAACATATACTAATAAATGATAATGGTAGATTGTGTATGAGATCCTATATTACTTGGAAATGAAAAGTTCTTTCTCATTATAATGGTTTCAATATGGCTCCTATTGTATCATTAACTAGTCATTTTGGAATATATGTCCAGATATGGCTTGAACCTCCGCTGAGGCATTATAAATGATATCAGAGCCTATTCCAACTAGAAATGCGACTTGGGTTATGCCACCTACAATGGACTGGTTTGATAAGGACGTCAGAAATTTAAGGGAGAGATTGTGATACCCCACACTAACTGGTAAGTAATAATGGTAGGTAGTGTATGAGATCCCACATTGCTTGAAAATAAGAAGTTCTTGCTCTTTATAATTGTTCCATTTAGACTCCAATTGTATCATTAACCAGTCATTTTAGAGTATAAGTCTAGATGTGACTTGGGTTTCCATTGAGGCATTACAATATATATATATATATAGCATAGTTTGAAAAAATTATATTTTTGTTTATATAAAACATTAAGAAGGTTATGAACATATTCACTTACCTCGAGCCTTATGCAAAATCACCTTCATGTAGAAGAACACCTTACATGCACTCACATAACTTTCATGGCACCTACATTTAACATGAACTTACGCTAATTTCCATTGCAAGTGCACCATTAGATTAAAAAATTAGAACTTCACCTAATAAGACTACTCATAACCTTAGACCCGTAATACTTCGTCAAATAATTTTTACTTGATCTCATAATTATTCAAATATCCAGTTGGTGAATCTATGTCAAATTCGTTACCTATGTCAGCTTCTAGCTCAAAAGTCAATAACCATGATAAAATAATAGTGATCACCTTTTTTCAACCTTAAGCACGTAAAATCGACCTATAACACGTATTAATCTCAAATTTGCAAAACCTAACATAACATTTTAACCATACACATCCAACACGTAAAATTGTAAGTTAATAACCTTGTAATTTCATGCAAAGCTATAATACTAAAAATCATAACATGACCTAAAATAACTCATCTTTTTAAAATTTCACTATTTTCTCGAAGCATGCATACATAAAAATCTTAATTTCACTTTATGGCCCAAAATACCAATTTTCTGTCTGTAACCATCATTTGGGCCCACATAATTAATTTAACCATCAAAATCACATAATGCTTCCTTAAAATAAATATTTACATGACACCCAAAAATATTGTTTAACCTATATGACTAAATCCTCTTAATCTTCATGTCCAGACAATTCATCCTACTGCCATATGCCCCAAAATCACATTAACTCCATAGATGAGTCTTATAGTTTAGCCTATGCAATTCGTGTGACCCATGCAAACTCGCATGTCACCCTCTAGACATTTTAGAAGGCTTGGGAAAAGGGAAGAGACACTTAAGGAGCACGCAAAGGGGAGAGGAAGAGATCTTGCTTGGGGAAAGGAGAGAAGGGGGCGGCACCTAGAGAGCTTCACATGCCCATGCCACTTGGCATGCATGCACCACCCACTTTCTCGGGAAGATGAAGGGGCTTTGAAGCTAATTACGTTTTTGTACTTGAGATTCAATGAACCTGGATGTTTTGGAGAGGGGTAAGAGAGACTTTGGATTGACCTAGGGCAAGGCACAAGCCATTTTTCAAGATGGCCTTTGCACTTCCCAAAGCCACCCAATGATGAGGATTTTGGCCAAAGGGGAAGAAGGCCATGCCACATGTCTAACATGCAATGAATTTTGAGTGACCAATCGGTTTCAAGAGGGAGAGGCTATAATAAGGCCACAAGCCACACGCCCATGCCTTCTTCTCCTTACTAATTTCGGATTCCAAGTGTTTTTTTTTCTACACTCTACCTCTCTACACAACACATAGTAGATTTTCTCACACTTTCCTTCCAACCAAACGATGACCGTACACTTTTCACTTGCAAGGAAGGCCACGACTCTAAGCTAAGAAGGAACCTCACAGCGAGATTCATGTCTTTATCATTCATTCTCACACACACGTCCACACCACAAGATGAAAATCTCGAATGAAATGATCATCTAGATCACACACGCACACACTCACACACTCACATGAAGGGCCATTTCATCCTTGAAATAGCCTAGGGTTTTCAAAGGGGAGACCGAAATGATTGAGGAATCGTATCCTCAAAGCAATCGGCCATGACACCACCCACATGTTCATCCATGTGTTCTAAGCCCTTAACCCACACGCACACACGGAGTAAGGTTAGACCTTTGTTCTAATACGTTGTATCAATCTATTACAGCTTGCTAGTGAACATTTCGAAAGATTTTTGTAAGTAAACTTTCAACCTATTTCGATTAATGTATGTATATATTTGTGTGAATGTTACATCTTGTTTGATATTGTCTATGTTTGTTACTTTATGATCAAGTGAACGTATATCTTGTTGCGGATTGCATGAGAATATTCTATGATTACATGTGTATTAGGGTTTCGGTTTGTATGATGTTATGCCATGATTACATGTGATTTAGGGTTTCGGCTAGTGTGATGATTTGCCTTGTTTACATGTGTATGATGTTTCGAATTATGTGAAAATCTTTGTCATGATCCATAGTCTAGTGTGTTTCAAGTTTTGGTTTATTTGAAAGATGAAAACCACATGCTAATGAATCCTATAAGTTTCAGCCATGCATGTATATGTATGTTCAGATTGAATGTTTGATGCTTCATTTATAATATGTTTCGAATATTTGCCTATGTATCATGTTATGCACATGAAATCCTTATGTTACCATGCCATGAACCGAATGTGCTATGCTTGTTTCATGCATACACGACATTTCATACGTCACATGTCTTATGTAAGGAAAAATACGTCTTAAGTCTCATGTCACATGCATTTGGGTAAATGCTATTTTCAAACGTCAAGTACATGTTTTATCACGATCCCAAATGTTAGGACGGATGAATGTTCTATTAGAACTCCTTTGTCAACTCTAGAGTGCTTAAAAATAGAGTAATAACTCCTGGGTTGACAAAGAACCGTCGACGTGCCTCCAATAGATCTTTTTGGAAAAGAAGCCGGAGTGAGGTAGTACCTAACGCTAGTGGGTGCCATGGCTAAGGCAAATAATTCGACGAAGTATTGTCGTGTTATCATGATATGAATAAGATGTCTTCACCATGGTGTACGAACCGTTGGTGATGCGGTACCTAGTAGGAACACGCGGTGCATTGAGGAGTTGTGATGTGTCCACCATATGTCATATGAAAGAAACAAGGCCATGAGCTCACATGAAATGATATGATATAAATGTGTAAAGATCAACATGAAAATAATGTCAAAGATGTTTTTTCTGAAAACTCGAAGGATCTCTGTCTCATGCTTTGAAGAAGGTCAAGTTGCATAAGTTAAGCTTTATGCCAAGTCTTATGTCAAATACATGTCCATCCACACATTTCATGATTTACCATTGTATTTTTATGTTAACTGTTGTATGTTGTATGTTTACTTGCTAAGATTTCTTGAAATCTCATTGTAGTAGTTTTCACTATCATTCCCCATCTGAAATGGTAGAAATTGTAACCGGACACAAAGAAATCCCCTATGAGGATGCGCAAGAGGTCAGTACCCCCAACAGTAAAGGAGGCACTGAAGAGCATTGAGAGCTCATCGGAGCCCTCTTTAGTAGATAGACTAGAGGCTACTGACCAGTTTATCACTGAGATTTTGCAGCTCTTCGAGGAGCGGAGGAGATTGCTTAATCAAGGTAAGGACAAATGAAAACAAAAAGGGGAGCCCTGCTATTTTGGAAAGGGACCATGTTACCTGTACTAGGGAAATGATTAAGGTTTAAAACTTATTTTTGAAAATGGCCCATTGTTTTGGGAATTAGTACTTATATTTTGGGAGACAATGAATATATTATCTGGTATTTTTGAAAAGCATGTTATGTCATGACAATGCTGGGTTATGTTTAGTTTACGGTAACATGTTCTAATGCAACTGCTTTAGGAGTTGCTTAGTTTTACACGAACTTTACATTTTTTGCTGCGATATTTTATTGCATACTGCTAGTATACATAGGTGCATTGCATCTTATTTGTCATGTATGAGGGATATGTAGTCTTGTGTTGCATGTCCCGACACTTCAGTCACTGTCCAATCTCAAGCGGGGGCTGAGAGAGTCGCAAACATATATCCAAAAGTTATTGTTCTTGTCGAAAAGATCTGTAACGACATAAGTAGTGGAGACAGAGCTCCACAATTATAGACATAGCTCCACAATTATAGTCTGAAAATAAAATTATTCTAATAGGTTGCTGAGTTGCTCATGCAGCTCTGCTATAATGACTAAACTTGCGTCCAAGAAAAGGATAACCGTGGTTATCATTGTTGTCTTTCTACGGACTAGTCAGCCTCGTCCAATCCTTCAGGTGTTGGTTCTCAATATCCTGACATATTGTCTACTATTCTGAGAGGAATGGTAGTTGAGACTACCACGTGAGATTTGTTTACAAATCTCAGCAAGTGAACTATCAAATTGCTAATAGTATACAGATGCATGCATGACAGTAAAATGACATGAATTTGTCGTGACATAAACATGAATATTCGTGGTATGACTTGGCAAATAACATTATATGACTTGACATGAGCTAAAATTTGACATAGACTGAAACTTGACATGAACTGAATATGAACTTGGAATCTTATTTGACATGTACATGGTTGATTAAACATGAATTGTGGATGCTACAAGAGTCCCCTTGAGCCCTGTGGTTCTGCCAATACTGCATCACATCACAGGCATCTACGTCAGCTGTGAGTACGTCAATATACTGAAATGAAATTGTGGTTGGCACTACCGAAATTTGTCCCTGACTTCACACCGGAAACCAGTTATTTAGATCTCATTCGAAGCCTGTTGATTTTTACTTTGTTAACCCAAGGAATTTCACACAAGTTTAAACACTCAAGTGTAAATAATGGAGTTCCATTAGGATAAAACCTCATCCCAGAACTTGAGGTAGTGATAAAAATAAAAAACTCCATTGATTTGAAAATATTTTTCGTGACATACTCTATGTATGTGACATAGCATGACATGTAATAATTGATCACGTGACATATGACATGGCATATAGCAGATAATTATGAACTCGCAACAAATAACTTGGCATGACATATTAAAAAATTTATAATAATCATAAGTAACAAAATATGGCAATAATAAGCTTACCACCTATAACGCCCGTCTTTATGGTGGGACTATTTATAAAATAATTTTAGAAAGGAAGATGGGAATTACCGTTCGTTTTAAAACTTTTTACTTCTATACCCAGGGTGCAAGACTCTACGTTATAAAATAATATGTACTTTGAGAATAAAAGAGGTTTATATCGGAAAACATAAATTTTACGATAAAAAGGTCTCTCATACAATTAAACTCTCATGCCTAGACTTCCGTGCTCTTCCCCATAGGCCGTGTTTGTTCTGACGCATGCTACTTATTCAGTTCCTGTGGGGGAGGGGCATGCATAAAAACTAAAATGAGTTGATGACTCGTAAGCATTACTTCATATAGTTAAAATATAATAACATAAGTTTTCATTCATGCATTCATCATTCCATACATACTATACGTACATGCATACGTGTTTTCTTTTGAAAACATCACTGGACGGGATTTTTCTTTAAAAATAGGATTTCTTTTCATAAAACGTGTCTCCCGTCAGTGCTTTTATTTCTTAAAGAATGCGATGCATTCATACATCCATGTATTCTTTCTTATCACTTTTATTGGGTGGTACACACTGTTACGCTCCATGTGTTGGGGTTAGTGATCTTCTTTTGGACCCGGACTCCACCCGTGGCCACGGGTTGGGAATCCATTTTCATTCAGGGGTAGCACTGGATGCACTACCAGTACTACTTACTCGGCATTGCAATCTGCCTAGTCCATTAGTACTCTTTCCATTCATTCATGTGGCCGTTACGTATTTTCATACATTAAACATTCAGTCCTTTTCATTTAACAGTTCGTTCATGGGAAAACGTCATTTGAAAGCATGGGCTTAAACATCATCTTTCATAGCATCTATAAAGCATCAGTTCTTAGAGACATTTTAAAACAACATACTTTAAAATATCAGTTAAAGCTCGAGGCATGAGCCTCAACATTTATTTTCTTTGGAAAATACATACAATAGCTACCATGTATAGTCATCCATTCACATGCGTACAATTAATACTTTGGGTGCTTAAAAAGGGGTTGCCAAGAAGGGGCCGTTACATACGTATACCTTTGAACACTTAGCGTGCTTTCGTAAAACATCTTTCGTGCCGTTTCGTAAAGCATCTTAAAGGAAAAACGTTTTGTTTTCATTTCGTATATTTTAGAAAACTCTAGAAGAGTATGAACGTAATACTTACTTGGACTCCATACTACTTTCATATCATGCAGTCCATTCATGTGCGTGTCAGATGGCAACCTACATGCATACACATAACCTTGACGTCATTCTTTATCTAATGCATAAGCAACTTAAACTATAAATAGAGCTACACTCCACTTGAAACACTCTCCTTCTATCCCGTGCTCTTACGTGCCCTTTACTATGCTAAAACTTTTGAGGTTCATTTACGGTCACTACCTCTTCCAAATTCGACGTTCTACTTCGAGTGTTCATCCCCTAAGGTAAACCCATAATTCACTTTAGGATTAAGACACTAATCCTTCGTCTTACTCTTCCTATTGACCACATACCGATGCATGATTCCAACCGACGGAATCACGCATCCCAATCCTAGACAATACACCTGTCACTATCTTCATGCACCTTAGCTCACACTAAATCCTTATTCCTATCCATACACGCCACACGGCTCTAAGCCAACTCTGAAGCTTAAGCACTGTGTAACCATGCTTATGATAGATTACCCATTACATATGGTGAATCCATCCTGTACATGTGTCTCACCAGATTACACATGTACCTTATTCCTTTATCGCCTAAGATCAACATATAACACGTTGGTCATATGTCGTGTAAACAAGCACCATACTCCGATACCAAACTTCTCTTAACCCGGCTAGCATGACTTTTCATGCTATCCGTCTCTTTTGACAGTTCATCCCAACACTTAACACAACAAGACTCTGTTCATAATTACGCCTTACGTCATGTCATATAGCTCGAGACTACTCCCAAGCTACACTGTGACCATGTCACGTCACCTGACATCTCGCTAGGGTTATTTCTACGCCAACTCCTAACTCATCACGAGTACGGTCCCTCACGTACTCCTGTCATATCGTGACATCTCGTCACGTTTCTACTACACCATTCCTACGCTAACTCCTCACCCATCACAAGCACGACTGCCAGTAACCATGTCACTTCGTGACATTCCCTACTTTTATACTTGTTATGCCACTTCACACATACTCCTAGCCATAAGTCAAGCACGGTGACACCTGTCACCTCAGACTACAGGCCATGTCTTAACTACCTCGGGACACTGTTCCACAGTTCCCGATATTACTCACTATGTTCTACGTCCATCAACCACACAACCATCCTTATCTCTGCGACACGCCACACGGTGTGTCGCTTCACCTCATGGAGTACACTCCACTTGTACTTCATTCACACACTCTATGCCACATCACCAATATGGCGTACACGCCATATGGTGCATCACTAAATCATATGGAGTACACTCCACGTGTACCCTTCCCACTTCACACTTCCACAGCATAGTCCACAACACTATACAACACAGTTCCCAACTACGCCCAACACTTCACATACACAACACATCACAATACAGCGAACTCTACAAATACTAACAGCACAGTCCACAACCTAACCAACCAACCAACTAACATTTAACATAATTAACGAGGGACAGAGGGTTATACCATCGACGGGATAATCTGTGTGTTGCTCGCTGATTGTCACAGTCGATGACGTCGGAAGGGTCGTACGTGGCGGCTAATCCACGTACAGTGGCTGTTTGGGCATTTGGATAGCTAGGTGTAGTCTTGGAAGGGCTCATGGTGGCCTCGTGGTGGCCGCGAGGGGCGTAACACGGCGTATCTAGTCGTGTATAGTTGTGGTTAGCCACATACAGTGGCTGTCTTGGCCATTGGAGGTGGCTAGAGGTGCGGGTCCAAGCGTAGGAGGGTCAGGTCATGGTCCTAGAGTGGTGGTCTTGTGGTGGTACCAAGGTGGCACACGTTGGAGACACGGCGGCTCGTGGAGGAGTTAAGGTCGTGGGTCTCAACATGGGAAATCAGAGGGAGAGTTTGGCTGGTCGTGGTTGGCCATGGAAGGGCTGAGGGAGATGCGGTGGAGCTTGTGGTGGCGTTGGGGTGGCACCATGGTGGCTGGAGGCGGTAGATCTAAGCCGTGCGTGAGGGAGAGTTCGTGAGAGAGAGGGCGTGCGTGAGGGGTAAATCGGGGCTATGGGTGGTTGAGGTAGGCTGATGGTGGCTAGAGGAGGCTCAAGAAGGCGGCTGGATGCCGTGGGTGGCCACGTATGGTGGTGGAAAGGGAAGAAACTCGTGGGTGAGGGAGGGAGCCCGTGCGTGTGAGGGAGGGCTATGGGCTTCGGGTCAAGGGGAGGAGGAAGGGGGTGGTTAAGGGAGACCCATGGTGGTGCTTGGTGGCCTGGGTGGATGCGTACGGTGGCGTTAGGCGCTGCGCACGGTGAAGCCGTGCGTGAGGAGCTACGGGCGTGCGGGGGAGAAAGTGGCTGCGAGGTGGAGGCTGGGTTCGATGGTGGGAGCTCACCGGCGTGAGCGTCGGTGGCGGTGGCGATGAGGTTGGGCGGCGCTGGACTGGAGGAGAAGAGAATCGGCTAAGGAGAGGGGGCGTGCGGCGTACATTGGGGGAGATGGAGGAAAGAGAGGGGGAATGGAAAAGTGAGGGAGAAAGAGAGAAGGGTCTGGGTTTTAATCCTAACCCTTTATCTTGGGAACTACAAAACGGTCTAATGGTAGGCTTTAAAACATTGATTTAAAATGCGTAAATATTAACTTAATTAAAAGCACTGAGAGGAATTAAGGTAGAATATTATTTAAACTAAACTTTAGTTTATAAAATAATATTCCTTCATCATTAAAAAATGATGAAGTCTTATTTAATATCTTTAAAAGAATAAAACCATTTAATTAATTAGAGTTTTCAACATAATTTAAATCTCATAATATTTTAAATAACTAAAATCATTTTAATAAATGATATTAAAATGATTTCCGACAATTATAATATTTTTGGAACTCTTCAAAAATATTATAATTTTCTTACTTAAAATCAAGTTTAGTTCAATAACACTGGAAATATCCTATATAAATATTTTCAGTGCATTTAAAACACTGAGCGTACTTTAGAAATTACACAATATCTTTAAAACACACCATCGAGGTTTGGCACGCATAACGAGGCTCACAGTCGCTAGAGAGAAGGGCAGACTATTGCATAATTTCCGTTCTCGGAATTCGATTACGTCAAAAAGGAGGAGCATGGTGTTACACCACCACTCATACATAAATACACTGTAAGTAAGTTAGAGGCACTTACAGTCCTCTAACTTACAGTGATTAAGTGTGACGTAAAAAATAGCATGAAATAGCGTGAACTGAAATGAGATATTTCTAAGGATTAGAATATCCTACTAAAATTTAGAAACATAAAATTTATTGACTTATGTAAAAAATGTCATTTTATCCCTCTACTTGTGGAAAATGACCATTTTGTCCCTAAATTAAAGATTTTGCATCCCAACTCCAAATTTTACCATCATCTAAATTTTGTCTTAAATTCAAATATCTAATTAGAAAAATTTAAAACACATTACAACTATATGAACTATGTTTAAGCCGATTCACATAAACGGCCAAACTCTTGATTTTAGTTGCAATTTATCTAAACTTCAAATTTTCATGCTTAAACCGATTTATGCAACACTTAAAAAATCACATCCTATGTTTTATAATCATGCTAAGACATCAAAATTTACATTCCATAAAAATCATAAATTCCTTATATCAATAAAAATGTCAAAATACCAAGTTTTGGTCAAATAGATCAAATCCTTGATAATCTTGGTCTAACACTTTTCAAATTAACTCCAAGGACTCAAAAGATCCATAAATACTCTTAAAATATTCATAAATCAAATATAAGTGATAATCATACTTGAATAATAACAAAAATACAAAAATTATCGCCAAACAATCGGCATGCAGTCTAAGTTCAAAACTGAAAACCACATGTTTTTTACTTTAGATCAAAACCACTAAATCCAAAATTTTCATAAAATAAACCTTCAAGAAATAAAACCATATATCTCATATTCAATTCACAAACTTGATCTAAGTATTAAGCTTAGGATCACATGGCAAAGCTTCATAAAAACACAAAACAAACCCGTGAGCCTCTTGTTTAAGTCCGAACCAAACATTTTCATTCATAACAATTATTCTATCACGACCAAAACCAATAATCTCCAAAAATAATTTCTTAACATGTAAATCAAAGCCTTAAGAACATCATATGTGAATATCAAGACCATTGGATCATGTTTTCACAACAAAATATTACTACTTTCCACAAACAAAAACTATTTGGACACGTCCAGTTTTCAACTTTCCAAATTCATGCAAAAATCTTTATAAAAACTATTAACATGCAACAAATCCAAACCTAACTTACATATTAACATGTAAACTATTTACCATTGAAATATCTACCCAAGATGCCACAAAAACCTTATAAAAATATCAAAGTTTCACACAAACATCTAGATTGTCACCTAGTAAGACATTTTCATGCTCATGGACTTCACTTTGGGGTTTCGGCCATGGTGAGTCTAAATCAAAATTTTTCTTGCCCCAATGTGATTACCAAGATGTAATAGAGTGTTTAAGGATGTATGTGTGAAAAAGTTAGTGATTAATAGCATGTGGGAGTGATTAATCCAAGTGATTAAATACTTGATAAAAAATGGGGCCACAAAGGGATGAGACCATGGTTTAGGGTTTCGGCCATCATGAGGGTTTTAGGGTTTCAATTGAAATCAAATGGTTTGGGTTTTCACTAGGGTTGAAACCTTCTTTTGTTTAGCCAAAAGTGTTTCAGGTGGTCGGAATAGTGTTTGCATAGGTGACACGATCACATTGCTTAATTTGCATTCAATCCATCACACTTAACTCACTAAGTGACAAGTGTCCTAGTATTATTCCAATTGATAGCTAGGAATGTGCCAAGCGTCCATACAAGAAGCAGTCTCAGTGATTCTAAGTGGATTTGGACCTTCCGCATAGCGATTTGACAATCACTTGAACCAGGTGCCATGTGGCACTATCTCGAGTGTTACTATTCACCCAAACAATTGTGAAAGTTAACATTACACTATAAAATTTTAAATAATCATATGAGTCTAGTGGTGCAATTTGTTTCGCAAAATCCAACTCCTAAGTGCCTCAATTAAATCAAAAGGCATTTCCAAGCACTTTTCATCTAGAAAATAAAAAATGTATTATTGTACTGTAAAATATAGATATTCATCTAAAACAATGCAATTCATTTCTCAATATCATACTCCTAAGCACCTCAAATAATTAAAACAACACTTCTGTCACCATAGCTGGTAGAAAACTGACTATATTGACAGACTAAAACGATTGATGAAATCTTTTTGGGATTTCACGATGCTCCTAAGGTCTATAGAAATTCATTTACTGAATTTTTGATGGGCTGTTACACCAAGTATGTAACATAGTTGCTTGATAGAGCTAAAATGACTGGAGCTAAATTAGGCAAAACACCACTTCCTGGTAGCTCAGAATTATCTTAGCATAATGGTGATCCAATTGATAATGTGTTTGAATTTTGACAACTGGTAGGAGCCTTGAAATACTTGCCCAACCCACCACCACACATTGGACAATTGCTAAACGAGTCATTCGCTGTTTAAAAGGCTTCATGAATCATAGACTTCACTTTGGTAGAGATTTTACTCAATTGAATGCTGATAGTGATAAAATTTGGGCAGGAAATTTGGATGACAAGAAATCCACTACTAGCTATACCATTTGTTTTGGACCTTATCTTATTAGCTGAAATGCCAAGAAGTAACATGTTGTGTCCAAGTCTAACACTGAGGTAGATTATCACTTACTAGCATTGTGTACTGTTGAGTTGTTTTGGCTTAGGATGCTCTTCAAAGCGCTATAAGTCCTCTCACACTTCTATGACCCTATGGTATGACAACTTAGAAGCATTATTATTGGCTCCAACGTTCTTGCTCGCATTAAGCATGTAGAAATTGATTACCACTTCACTTGAAGAAACATTGTCAAAATGATACATTGTCACTCACTATCTTGGGAACATATGACCAAGCTGCAGACATATTTATCAAGGGACTAACATCCTCCAAATCCATCCTACTTCGTGACAAGTTCAGGGTCTATCCTCCACCCATTAGCTTGAGGGGGATGTTAAGATAGTAAATTTAGCAGTTGATAGGTCTAGCTGCACTCCAAGCAAGCAATTAGTCACTAAGTTCGATACTAGTCCATGCACTTATGATCCACTTACCATATTAGTCTGTAATGATATGCAAGGCAAGGCTCGCTTGAAGGAAAGCAGCAAAACTGTCATATAAGATGGACTCTCACATTACTCTGATACTATCACCGATTTTCCTGCATGGATTAGCTACAATTTCTCCTCACTTATTTTAATTAATTACAATACAAATAATTTTGGGATCTTATGCTTGTTGCTACTATATATATATATATATATATATATATCTTGTACATGCAATAATAATTTATATGATTTGAGAGTATTCTCTGCAAAATACTCTATCTTTGTTATTTTTTACAATATAGTGGGTTGCCAAAAAGGAAGGTTGAGCAAGAGACATATGAACTAGAAGGAGAACCAAAGGGGTAGAGAGATGGAGAATTTACTGAGAGTTATAATGTATTGCAGTGAAACCGAAGTTGTTCTTGGCATAGCAATAGAGTTTTTGTTCGCCGGTACGTACCAAAGAGTCATGCCACCATAAAAGATAGAGGGAAAGAGACAGAAAGCGGGCATGACCAGAGGAGGGCTAGCTCACCTAGGTCGTTACAGGTTTGGTCTTCATGTTGGTGCAACAATGGTTGTAGCTGAGAGAGAGTGATATGAATATTGAAGGGTCCACGATATCATGTAGAAGAAGCATAAGAACAAGCAAACCAAATGTCAAGTTGGCCGACTACGTTGTTTGATGTGTGGGACTTGATCTTTATTATCATTTACTGCTTTATTTGTTATTACTAGACTTTTCCTTGTTTGGGTGTTTTTTTTCCTATTGGTTAATGCTTTTCATTATTATGGGACTTGTTTCCAAGGTTGTAAATGGTTGCCTATATGGAACCATGTGACGTTTTGGAATGGGCATTGAATCAGTTTTGCAAACTAGCGTTTGGTATTCTCAATACCGTGAATTGAGAGAAGGTCGGCTCTGCACCATGAGCAGAGCAAACGAGTGTTCATACCTATCAATTGGTATCAGAGACACTATGATTCATTCCTTTCCGCTGTCAATGGCTGATCCAGCAAAAACCAACAAGGCTCGTTTGGAGCAACTTGAAGGAGCTGTTTCCGATTTACGTCGCACTATGCAAGAAATGAGTGTAACTAATTAGTCCATTCTTCAGGAGGTGGCTAAATCCAACACTCGTTCATCGAGTCGAGACGAACTTCGTCATCGTAAGGGATCTCCTCGTAAGTCTCCTAAAAAGTCGCGATTGTCATCCTCGAGTTCAGAGGATTCTGAGCCCATTGATTCTGTTGAGGGTGAGAGTGAAATGTCTTTTTCCTCTCAAGCGTCCGATACAGGTTCAAAGGGTGATAACACCAGGGAGAAAGAGAAGAATCATACCTTATGATTGCATTCTCGGGTGAAACTTGATTTTCCACGATTTGCAGGTGAAGACCCCACTGTTTGGCTTGATCGTGCGAAGCAGTATTTTTCTACTCAGGAGATTCAAAATAAGAAGAAGGTGGTATTAGGTTCCTTTCACTTAAAAGGTGAGGCAAATCAATGGTGGCAATGGTACAACTGTTCCCACCATGGGAAGACCATCTCATGGCATTAGTTTGAGAAAGGAATCCTTCGTCTTTTTGGACCAACAGATTTTGAAGATTATGAAGAAGCACTTAGTAAGATTTCACAAACAGGTTCTTTTTGAGCTTATTTGCAGGAGTTTGAAAAGTTGGCTAACTGGGTGACGGGGTGGCCAAAGAAAGCTCTTCTTGGTGCTTTTATGGGGGGATTGAAGGATGAAATTGCAGTGGAGGTGCGCATGTTTAGACCAAAGAGTTTACAAAGAGCCATTGATTTGGCCAAACGTCAAGATGAGAAGTTGCAACGAACTAAAAGAGTTGTGGGAAATTTCCGCTCCACCAATCGTACTACAGTGTCTACAACTTTAACTACTCCCAATTCTACGCCAGTTAATATAAAGCCTCTACCAGCTTCGGCAGTGAAGCGATTATCATTTGAGGAGATGCGATTGAAGCGTGAGAAAAATCTCTATTTTAATTGTGATGAAAAAGTCACCCCTGGTCATAAGTGTCAAGCTCAGACATGTTTGATTGAGGCCGAAGTTTCGATGGCACTGGAAGCTGCAAAGGAAGAAGACTTGGAGGCTATAGACTCTCCAACCGATCCCCTTATTTCTCTGCATGCTCTGTCGGGAAGTTTGGGTAATCGTACCATGCGGGTTCGAGCAGTGATCCATCACCAAGAACTTAATGCGTTGATCGATAGTGGCTCAAGCTATAATTTTATCAACCAATCGGTGGTCAATCGATTAAATCTGGCTGTTACTCCAATTACTCCATTTTGTGTTCGTATTGCTAGTGGCAAAAAATTAGAGTGTCATGTGAGATATGATAAGGTCCCCATTTCAATCCAAGGATTCAATTTTGAGACTACTTTATTTGGACTTCCTATCCGGGGTTTGGATCTCATCTTGGGTTGTCAGTGGCTTGAAGGGCTGGGATATGTGGGGCATAATTATACACAATAGTCTATGCAATTTGTAGTGGACAATCAACAATATCTCAGTAAGGCCGAATCAATTGGGCCTTTTAGGGTGGTTGATGCTAATTCTTTATTTCAAGAATGGAAACAAGGTGCCGAGATGTTTCGTTTAACGACTATTGAGAATGAATATGAATTTCAACACTCTAGTACACCAGTTGTTGCCGATGAAATTAAGCATTTGTTAACTGAATATTCCCAAGTTTTGGAGACTCCAAAAATCTTAGCCCCAGTGTGCGAGTGTGATCATCGTATTTTGTTGAAGGATGAGTCTACTCCTGTAAATGTGGCCCCTTATCGATACGCCCACTTCTAAAAAAATGAGATCGAACGACAAGTTGAGGAAATGCTAGCAATCGGGTTGATTCGTCTGAGTACGAGCCCTTTTTCTTCACCAGTTTTGTTAGTAATAAAAAGGATCATACATGGCGATTTTGTACAGATTATCGTGCTCTAAATGAGGTAACTATCAAGGATCGTTTTCCTATCCCGACTATTGAGAATATGTTGGATGAATTGTTTGGTGCAGCTTACTTTTCCAAACTTGACTTACGAGCGGGTCACCACCAAATTCGTGTTCATCCCGACGATGTTCACAAAACAGTGTTCCGGACTCATCATGGCCATTTCGAATATTTGGTAATGCCCTTCGGATTGTGCAATGTACCTTCGACCTTCCAAGTTGTTATGAATTCAATCTTTAAGGTGCATTTACGTCGCTTTATTCTAACTTTTTTTTATGATATTTTAATTTATAGTAACTCTTGGGCAGACCACCTTGTACATCTTCGGATTACGTTGGATATATTGGTTGCACATTCTTTTTACATAAAGCCTTCAAAATGTACTTTTGGCCAAACTGAAGTTGAGTACCTCGGACATATTATTACCACGAAGGGGGTGAGAGTTGATCAACGAAAAATTGAAGCTATGACTCATTGGCCACGACCAAAAACAGTTACTGCAGTACGGGGTTTTCTCGGCCTCACCGGATATTATCGCAAGTTTGTGCACCATTATGGTCTTGTTGCTCGACCATTAACACAATTACTCAGAAAGGGACAGTTCACATGGACTGATGAAGTTGAAGATGCTTTCAACAATTTGAAAAGTGCTATGACTTCTATGCCAGTTTTGGCACTTCCTAATTTTTTAGAAGAATTTCTAATTGAAACAGATGCTTCTGGATTGGGTGTAGGTGTGGTACTCTCTCAGAAGGGGAAACCGATTGATTTTCTTAGCAAGGCAATTGGTCCTGCAAAAAAGACATGGTCTACGTATGAAGAAGAAATGTTGGCTATTTTGGAGGCAGTTAAGTTATGGAGACCATACTTGTTGGGAAGGAAGTTTAACATTTGCACTGACTAACGGAGTTTACGTTATCTACTTGAGCAACGCATCACTACTCCTAAGCAACAAAAATGGATTGCTAAACTTTTAGGATTTGATTATGAGATTATTTATAAACCGGGAAGAGAAATAATGCGGCAGATGCATTATCTCGTAGTGGGTGAGATTCTGAATTAATTGCTATCTTAGGTCCTATTTGGGAAGTTTGGCGTGAATTAAGGGCAGCCACCGAACGTGATTCAATTTTGGGTCCCATTATGCAGCAGTTGAAAGTTGATCCATTATCTGTAGAGGACCATGTGCTGAAGGATGGGTGTATTATGCGTGCACGTCGAATCGTAGTACCTGACTCTCCAACTTTCAAGAAATCTCTTCTCCATGAGTTTCATGACAACCAAGTGGGCGGGCATGCTGGCCTTCTTCACACCTATAAACGTTTGTCTCTTCTTTTTAATTGGCGTGGCATGAAACAAGACGTTCGATTACATGTCCAGCAGTGTGATTCTTGTCAACATAATAAATATGACACCCGCTCCCCTGCTGGTCTCCTCAAACCATTGGGTCTTCCTTCGGGTGTTTGGACTGATGTGTCCATGGATTTTATAGTTGGTCTTCCCAAGTCAGCCGGTAAGGATACTATTTTTGTAGTTGTTGACTGCCTTACAAAGTATGCCCATTTTATTGCTCTTGCCCATCCTTACAGCGCCAGGGATGTTGCTGATGTTTTTGTTAGAAATATCGTTAAACTCCACGATATTCCTACATCCATAGTCTGTGATCGTGATCGGATTTTCATGAGTCATTTTTGGCGAGAACTCTTCCGATTGCAGGGTACAACATTGCGCACCAGCTCGGCTTATCATCCTGAAACAAACGGTCAAACCGAAGTTGTCAATCAGTGCTTGGAACAGTATCTCCGTTGCTTTGTCTATGCAACACCAAAACGTTGGGAAGCTTATCTTGCTTGGGCTAAATTTTCATATAATACTTCCTTTCACAGTTCCATCCGCATGACACCCTTTGAAGCGTTATATGGCCGCCCACCACCCATCTTGAATTCATCTGTTCCTGGATCTACTGTTGTAGCTGAGGTTGATAGCACTCTGCTTTCTCGAGATGGTATTCTTCGCCAACTCAAAGTTAACTTGAAAATTACTTGTAATCGGATGAAGCAACAGGCTGATAAAGGTCGACGTGAAGAAGTCTTTTCGATAAGAGATTGGGTTTATTTAAAATTACAGTTGTATCACCAGCACTCTGTTCTTAAGCTTCCGTATCAAAAGTTGGCTAGCAAGTTCTTTGGTCCTTATCAAATTCTCGAACGTATTGGTAATGTTGCTTATTGTCTTCAATTGCCTGTTGATGCAAAAATCCATCTTGTTTTTCATGTTGCTCTTTTGAAGCGTCGACTTGGGGACCATGGGTTTGTGCAACCAACTTTACCTCCATATGCGGCTTACCATTGCTACAACCTGATGCTGTTTTGGGTGAACGTTGGGTTCAAAGTGCGAGTGGCCGCATAAGGGAGGCTTTGATTCTTTGGAATATATTACCTAAAGAGGATGCTATGTGGGAGCCTATTTCTAATATTAAAGAGCAGTTTCCAAACTTTAACCTTGAGGACAAGGTTATTCTCGCAGGAGGGGCGAAGACACGAATATTGAAGGGTCCACGATATCACGTAGAAGAAGCACAAGAACCAGCAAACCAAATGTCAAGTTGGCTGACTACGTTACTTGATGCGTGAGACTTGATCTTTATTATCATTTATTGCTTTATTTGTTATTATTAGACTTTTCCTTGTTTGGGAGTATTTTTTCTATTGGTTAATACTTTTCATTATTATGGGACTTGTTTCCGAGGTTGTAAATGGTTGCCTATATGGAACCATGTGACATTTTGGAATGGGCATTGAATCAGTTTTGCAAACTAGCGTTAGGAATTCTCAATACCGTGAATTGAGAGAAGGTCGGTTTTGCACCGTGAGCAGAGCAAACGAGTGTTCATACCTATCAGAGAGAGAGAGAGAGAGAGAGAGAGTGAGTGAGTAAAGGGGTGGTAGGTTGTGTTTTAGTTGCTTTGGACGTGCATCGCTAGTGTAGTAGATCATAGATATTGGCCTTTACAGGGACATGAGAGAGTACTACCTGTTATGGTCTGTTGGTTGCTATCGAGAATAAAGGAGAGACAGGTTGCAACTACTATGACTTACGGCAGAACACAGGTGCAAGGTATTGGTGCGGAAGCCCTAGAGCGTGCTGTGCAAGGGAAGAAGACGTGTGCTTTGTGAGTTACATGCATGCTTGTGGAGCTACCAAGCGAGGGACTCCATAGGCTTATCAATGGGTTTCAAATTTTCAATGGGCCTTGTCTAATTCATGGGCCAAGTTATTTAATATATCTAATGGGAATTGTCTTTTTCTAATCTACATGAGATTAATAACCTAAAATTCTTAAGGCTCCAATCTAAAATCCCAGTAATTAAACCTTAAGCAATTGGTCGTGGGCTTAGGATCCTACAAATTTCATCCCATATTTTTTTGTCTTATTATAAAACAAATAACTAAATAAATAAAATCTCTACAAAATTCGGGTGTTAATTACAAATCCAAGCATTTCATCCCTTCCAACCCAACTCAGGAAAAGGAATGTGCATTAATTGCATTATCACCTTACAAAAGTAGTGGGTTGTGACCGCAACGTCTCTTATAAAGCGAAATCCTTGTGGAATTGTTATGGGTTCTCACCATAAAAGACATGATACTTCCTAAATAATGGCCCCAGAAAATCTTCAAAGCAAAATGTTGCCATAAGGTAGGGGTGTTCATCCGGGTTCCAACCCGGGAACCCGGGTATACCCGGATTGGGACCCGGGTTTCAAACCCGGGTCGGAACCCGAACCAGGTCAGTCCGGGTCACACCCGGGCCAAAACCCGGTTGAACCCGCGCTTCTTTTTTTTTTTTTTTTTTTAAAGAAGTCTGTTTTTCATAATTTTTTTTTTTTTTATAAAAGTCTATATTTAAAAGCATAATTTTATTTTAATAAAAACCTATACCATACTAAAGATTTTTCAAGAATAATCCATGTTGAAAATCATAATTGTTTTTTTTTAATAAAAGCCTATATTATGTGAATTTTTTTTCTAACAGGTAATGTTAAAAAGTATAATACTAACATTGTGCAGAATAATAAAATATATAAAAATAAAAAACTAAAACGCATGCAATCTACTACATATTACATTATTACAAAATATAAAATTACAAGATGAGTTACAAATCAATAACATAGTCTTTCATGTGATTTAATCACACCAAATAAAACTTCAAGCCTATTCGATGTAGCCACCCAACTGAAGACAACCGCAACATTAAATTCCTAGTATATTCTCTGCAGCCACCCAAACTGAAGAGTAAGAATATATTTCAACAAAGAAAAACACAAACCATGGAAAGGAACACCTAACACAAGCTATTGACAGTAGACACAATATATAAAAGCAGCTCAATGACCAAGTATTGACATGGAAATCAATAAAAATAAATAGCTTGTAACCCCACAACATCCCACAAACTCCATCTCAATCCACTCTGAAAATACTCCCAGAGAGAAAAACAAAGCAAAAGGGTTAAGCAATATGAAATCTTCTGCCTTCATGTGTTTACTTTTGAGCAAAAACAAAAAAAGCACAAACAATATTACTGTGTTTATGCAAAATTACTCATAATATTTCACAATATTACTGTGTGTATGTAAGAAATTAGGGATGATGTATAATTAATCCTTCTAGAAATTAGGGCTAGCAGTCAACTAATTAATGACTCATGGAGGGATAGAACCAAACAGACCCCTGTTTGTAGCAAATCAATCGGGCTAGACATGCATGCATACCTCAAAAATCACCTGCTCAATGCATGGTGACATTTAATTAGCAACAACATTGGAAGAAAGAACTGAATAAGTTTTTAAGGATGTTTGCAATTAATTAAACAAAAATGTGTAATTAAGGTTTACCATCAGAATCTGAAGCAGAACAGATTATTTGAAAACAAGGACAGATCAAAATGAAGGACTGTTTAATTAGAAACCTATATCTTAACAACCCATTAATAATGATACATGAAAATCTTATGAACATTCAAATATTAATATTTAAAAGAATTAACAAATGTTTCTAAGTAATGAATGATTGATATGAATGCATCCTCAGGGCCAATAACAGGATATATATATATATATATATATATATATATATTTATAAAGCACTTCACTTTTTCAATGTCACCAATGACTTGAGAAATTCCATGACCTGCATTTCCAGAAACACCATCGTCAAAAACCTTGAAAGCAACAACATAGAAACCCAAAATGTTCATCACTATAAAAATATAATCATCAGTACTGAGTTCCATTGAATTACAAGCATAAAGTGCTCAACTTTGGCCAACTGCAACATGTATGTTCAACTATTACCCACAATCCAAGCACACAAATGGATTCTCATTTTTTTAAGACATATAACCCCTTCACCAGAAACACAACTGATTTTTTAAAAAAAAATCTAGAAAAATCAAAGATACAACATCCTAAAACCCAATTCTTCCAAATACTAACAAATCTCTCTGCATCAAAACAAAATCCTTTGTTTGTGGGTCTAGAGCTTAACGAAACTAGAGTGCCGATTCTTATAAAAAAAGCACAGATCGGTTTTGAAAACATCTAAGTACCTCAAAAAGATTTTTTTTTCCAAAAAAAAAAAAAAAAAAAAAGAGCAGCAGCTTACCCACGATTCACGCCCAAAGTCTTCCTGGCTCAAGCCTTCTGATATAGTGTCAGAAACTCTAGCGAGAGAAAATGCCTCAGAAACTCGAAGGCTATGGCTTTGGAGAGAGAGAGAGAGAGAAACTAGAAGATACGGCTAGAGAGAGAGAGCTATGGTTTCTGTTTCGGTTTGGACTTTGGGCAAGAGAGAGAGAGATCGAGATCGAGAGCTAGGGTTTTATCAAGAGGTTTCGGTTTGGACTCTTGGTTTCGATTGGAGAACGAGAAGATGGAGAGAAGGAGGGTTTCGGCTGGAGCAGGGGCAGTGTTTATACGAGAGAGAGGGAGAGAGTGAAAAACGAATAGAAAGCGGCGGCTGGGGCTTGAGATGAATAAAATGGAATCCGGGTACCGGGTTTAAATTCCGGTATCCGGATTTCAAACCCTACCCGGACCGGACAGGTCCGGGTTTTGGCAATCCGGGTTCCGGCCCGAATTTGATCCGGGTCGTAACCCGGAACCGGAATCCGGTTTTCCGGGTTCCGGACCGGGCCGAGAAAAAACCCTGCCTGGATGAATAGTCTTACCATAAGGTAAAAATTAAAGTATTTTGAAGGTTGCAATAATTGGGCCTAGTAATAATACTTTGAAGGTATATGTGAAGTTTGATCTGCAAAGGTTGAGGATGTCGCTGTTCCAATCTTATATAGGATTTGGAGCTTATATTTATGTACGATCTCAGTACCACACCATGACTAAAGATGTTATTAAATGTAAACGGCAGAAAAAAACAATTTAAAGAATTTGTTGAGCTGTGCTAAGGTTTGCTTCACTATTAATACATGGATATCCGTAGAAAACTTAAATTACACGGCTTAGAGAAGAGGTTGCATGGAGGAAGAAAAATGGAAGCTTGAAGTGTGGAGAGAGGAACGGGAAGAAGACAGAGACAAAGTGGGAAGTGAAAGGGGTTGAGGCGTGTTGTGTCCTTAGCAGCATTAGGTTAGAAGTGTAAGTGCCTTGTAAGAGGAAACACACCGTATAGCTTATAAACGGTGTAGTTTTAACTATGTTTTCTAGAAGCTTTATTAGAAGGTTATTTTAGTAATTTCACTTGTAAAGTTTGTTAAGTCCCATGCCAGGGGTGGGGTTTTGGCATTCTGAACAATTTTCTGAATTCTGTTGTTGTGTTTTCCATGGAGGAATTGGGTGGCCTCGAACTCACCCTTACATATGAATTCCAGTAAACTCCATCTTCTTCTTGTGTTCACCATTTCATCATACATTCCATTACACACTTATCTCCAGATACACACATAGCCATAACAGTACTCTAACAAGTGGTATCATCAGAGCCTACGTTCCTTACAACCCAGAAATTATACACAACCAGCAAATTCACCATGGCAGAAAATATAAGAGCAAACAGCAGCATGAGGCAATCCAGAAACAATTGGCTGAGTATCACCAAAACATTGTTGAGCTTCATTAGTGTATGGATGAGATAACCGACATGATGTGCACGGTCTTGGAGTCCAATAATCAAATTTCCCAACGTGAGCTCAACAGGGACTGAGATTTCGATCCACAAGACCCACAGAGAATCTGTACCAAGGGTGTTAAATTAGATTTTCCCCACTTTGAAGGCAATAACCTAGCAAAATGGATTTTAAAGACTACTTAGTATTTTGAATTTCATCAAACACATGGTACTCATCGTTTACTTATGATATCGTATCACATGAAGGGAGAAGCACTTATCTGGTACCAAGATGCATGGATTAGTGGCCAGTTTTGGGATTGGGAGACATTTGCATGAGCCCTCCAGATCCTATTTGGAGCAACGACATATGACGATCCAATCGAGATGTTGACTAAGCTGAAACAGTCATCTTCAGTAGTAGCATATAAGGCACAGTTCGAGGCCTTGTCGAATAGGTTGATGGGGTTACCCGAGGGCCACAAACTTAGCTGCTTCATCAGCGGGCTGAAAGATGAGATCCGACTGCCAATCAAGATGTTTAACCCAGTAAGTTTAAATGCTGCGTTCGGTTTAGCCAAAATACAAGAAAATATTTAGCAAGCATTAAAAAACAGTTGAAACCAGTGGGAGAAAGAAGCTCTATACCTATCTCAGGAGGTTGGAATACGAGACATCGGGAAGGGGGAAGTAGATGGCTGAAACCCACTAGTCCTGCAAAACTAGTATTCTCACGGCACATGGATGAGAAAATAAAAAAAATGGGCTATGTTATCATTGTGACGAGAAGTGGAGCCCCTCTCACAATTGCAAAGCCCTAAAGATTTACCTATTGCAAAGTTGGGAAGACTTGAGTGAGGAGGGACAGCTAGAACCAGTGGAGGAAGTGCCACAAAAGGGGGAAAAAACGTTGCAGGAGCCAGTGGAGGAGGCTCTTGAAATCTCCATCAATGCTATGGTAGGGACCCCAAGTGCTAGCACTATGAGGTTAATGGGAAAAATTGAAGGAGAACCTGTGGTCATTTTGGTAGACTCCAGAAGCACTCTTAGCTTCCTTGACCCAGCCGTGGCTCACAAGATAAAGTTGAAGGTGGACCCCTCAGCCAAGCTTAATGTCTGAGTGGCCAATGGGGAAGTGGTGAAGAGTGAAGGGTACTGTGACACTATTTTCATCAACATACAAGGTAACCTCTTCTCAGCCTCTCTTTACATTCTTGAACTAGGAGGTTGTGATTTGGTTTTGGGAGTCAATTGGTTGGCTACCTTGGGTCCCATTGTTTGGGATTTCTCAAGGCTATCTATGGAGTTTGGGAAGGGGAAGCAGAAAATCAGTTTAATGGGGCTAAAAGTGTAGCCATAAACCTTGGAAAATAGCAGTAAATCTATGCTAGCCTAATTGAGAAAAGGAAATGGGATGTTGTCACAAATAGTGGGCCAAGAGGGTGAGCCACAAGAGCACACAGGCAGTAAGAAACTAGAAGGGCTGCTGGATGAGTTTGAAGGGATATTTTCTTAACCACAAGCCTACCCCCTCCACGTAATCATGACCACAAAATAATTTTGAAAGATGGCACACAACCTATATCCACTAAACCTTACCGCTATCCCCATTACTAAAAAACATAGATTGAGGAAATAGTGGCATGATTACTTAAAAATGGAGTAGTGAGACCTAGCTCTGGCCCATTTTCCTCCTCGGTATTACTAGTATGTAAGGCGGATGGAGAATGTGTGTGGATTACCACGCACTAAATCAGGAAACTGTGAAAGACAAATTTCCTATTCCTATGATTGATGAGTTATTAGATGAGTTGGGAGGGGCTGTGGTATTCTCGAAGTTGGATCTAAGGTCGGGCTACCATCAAATTAGAGTGGTGCCTGAGGATATACCCAAAACAACGTTTAGAACTCATGAGGGTCACTATGAGTTCTTAGTGATGCCATTTGGGCTCACTAATGCCTCATCCACTTTTCAGGGGCCGATGAATGATGTTTTCAGACCATTGTTGAGAATGTTTGTACTGTTTTGTTTATGACATCTTAGTGTACAGCAAGAGCTGGGAAACACATGTCGACCACCTTAGACAGGTGTTACAACTGCTGCAAAAACACCAGTTGTATGCTAAAAGGTCTAAGTGTAAATTTGGAGTGGAGGAGGTGGATTATTTGGGCCATATTATCTCGGGTCAAGGGGTCAAAGCTGACCCCTCCAAAATCAGGTCCATGTTGGATTGGCCCACACCTAAGAGCACTAAGGCATTGAGAGGGTTCTTAGGGCTGACCGGGTATTACAAGAAGTTTATAAAGAATTACGGGTTGTTAGCAGCCCCACTTACCAGCTTATTGAGAAAAAATGTTTTCTCTTGGTCCAAGTAAGCATATCAGGCCTTTATGACTCTTAAAGAGGCTACCACCCAACCCCCGGTCCTCAAATTACCTGATTTTGAAAAGACATGTACAGTGGAGTGCGATGCTAGTGGGAAAGGCATAGGGGCAATCCTAATATAATCGGGGCAATCTATAGCTTTCCTAAGCAAAATGTTGAAGGGAAGAGCATTGCTCCTCTCCACTTATGAGAGGGAGTTGTTGGCAGTGGTCACGGCAGTACAAAAATGGCGCCCTTACCTTTTGGGGCATTCATTTCTCATCAAAACAGACCTGCAGGCATTTAAATTTATGCTTGAGCAGAAAGTTGGGACAGAAGCACATCATAAGTGGCTAGGTAAATTGATGGGGTATGAGTTCAAGATAGAATACAAAAAGGGGAAGGAAAACTTAGTGGCTAACACTCTATCTAGAAGGGGGGAGACAGACACAGAAACATGGGGAAGTGTGCACAAATTTCCTTTCCCACAGCTGATTGGGTGGAGGAATTAAAGCAAAGCTACCAGCAATCTAAATAGTTCTTTGATCTAATGGTGAAGTTACAGAATCAGGTAGAGGTGCCGAGATGAGTCACTTTTCAGCAAGGTTTAATTCTAAAAAAAGGCAAGATTTACATAGTTCCAGATTCTATCTTAAAACGAAGGTACTGCAGTACATTCGTTTAGATCCCATGGCAGGCCATTCAGGCTATCTAAGGACTTATTAGAGGGCAAAAAGGGACTTCTACTAGACTGGGATGAAAAAAAGATATCAAAAAATGGGTGAGAGAGTGTGACATGTGCCAGGCCACTAAGTATTAAACCCTACCCCCAACAGGGCTTTTACAACCCCTTCCCATACCCCAACAGGCTTGGATGGATATTTCCATGGATTTTATCGAAGGGTTACCTAAATCCAAAGGACATTAAGTTATTTTTGTGGTCGTGGACCGCTTCAGAAAACATGGACACTTTATGCCCTTATCTCATCCCTATACAGCCCAAGATGTAGCTAGTGCATTCCTAGGCATAGTTTTTAAATTACATAGTTTTTCTAAGACTATAGTGTCTGACAAGGATCCTGTGTTCCTAAGCTCGTTCTGGAAAGGGTTGTTCACCCTCCAAGGCACAACCCTTAATTTCAATTTTGCCTATCATCCCTAAAGCGATGGGCAGACTGAGGCTTTGAACAAAGTTTGGACTATTTAAGGTGCTATGCTGGACTTAAACTTACTGGATGGAGTCAATGGTTACCCTTGCCAGAATGGTGGTAATAGTACTCACCATAATTCAACAAAGTTATCCCCTTTTAAGGCACTATACGGTTACCTCCCCTCCCCAAAAGGTTACTAGACTACATTCCAGGTTCATCATCAAATGTGGCTCTAGATCAGACATTACACAACATATCTCATACAAACAAAATTTTGAAACACAAACCTCATAGCAGCACAGAACCGTATGAAAATTTATGCAGATAAGAATGGAACAGAGAGGGAATTCGAGTGTGGAGACTGGGTATACCTTAGACTTCAACCTTATCGCCAGAAGTTAATAGCAACGTGTCAAAATATGAAGCTCACCTCGAGCTTCTACGGACCCTTCAAGGTGGTCTAGAGGCTTGGATCAGTGGCCTATAGCCTCGAGCTACCCCCTCCTCGCAGATCCACCAGGTTTTTCATGTTTTCTGCTTGAAGAGGAAACTAGGGCACCAGATCCAGCCACTGGCTAATCTCCCTCCCACCAATAGCGACGGTGAGGACCTTCCCGAGCCGGAAGCCATCCTGGAACGTCGTTTGAAGCAACAAGGGGACAAGGCAGTGACCGAGGTTTTGGTTAAATGGGTGGTTGTGTTAGAGGCTAAAAATAGCTGGGAAAGTTTATGGAGGTTGAGGGCTTTGTATCCAAACCTTGTGAACAAGGTTTTATAAGGGGGAACGATTGTTACATGGCTCAGAGAAGAGGTTGCATGGAGGAAGAAAAATAGAAGCTTGAAGTGTGGAGAGAGAAACGGGAAGAAGACAGAGACGAAGTGTGAAGTGAAAGGGGTTGAGGCATGTCGTGTCCTTAGCAACATTAGGTTAGAAGTATAAGTGCCTAAACGACGCCGTATGAAATAAGTGCCTTGTAAGAGGAAACGCACCGTATAGCTTATAAATGGTGTAGTTTTAATTATGTTTTCTAGAAGCTTTAGTAAAAGGCTATTTTAGTAATTTCACTTGTAAAGTTTGTTAAGTCCCACGCCAGGGGTGGGGTTTTGGCATTTTGAACAATTTTCTGAATTCTGTTATTGTGTTTTCCATGGAGGAATTGGGTGGCCTCGAACTCACCCTTATGTTTGAATTCTAGTAAATTTGATCTTCTTCCTGTGTTCATCATTTTATCATACATTTCATTACACACTTATCTCCAGATACACACACAGCCATAACAATAATCTAACATCTAATTATACCACTTGAATATTTTAGAAGAAGGGGATGAAAGGGAAAGACAAGACCATCTTGAGATGCGAGTTTTTACATGAGCTCGGTTATGCACATGTTCTTAGCCTCATTGTAACCAATGATAAAGAAGATAATAATTACAAGTTGATCACAAAAGTGAGAAATGGGGTGAGACGTGGAGCTTTAGTTAGAAAGATTTGAAAAGATTATGGAGAAGTTTATGGCCTTTGAGGTTGAGGGAATTGATTCTAACAAAATAGTATGCTTTGATATTCTCACAAGATGGAACCCATAGAACTAATGAAAGAAATGACCAAAAAAATAATCTTAATATTAAAAATAAACCTTTGTGTTAGGGATAAAATTGACTGGGTCCAACCCACTATCACTAATAATAAGGGAAGGGATAAAGTTAAGAGATAAGGCAAGGAAGAGATAAGGTAAGGAAGTGATAAATCGAAAGGAGTTGACTCAGACTCATAAAATGAAAGGGCTTTATAAGGCAAGTAGGACTCAATCACTCAAAAGAAGCAAATAGATCTCTATATAAGGGGGAGATCTCCGAAATCTGGGGGGCTCTCGACAACTTCTCTACGCCCAAACTCTACGCACAATGACTACAGAGGATGTTCTCTCAAGAGAGACATCGTCTTCAATCTCCCGAAACCCTAAATTGCTCCATTGTATTGAGAGATATGTAAGACCATGAGAGATTGTAAATCGCCTATTATAGTGGATTTTGTCCTTAAAAATCCCATGCTCTTAGGCTTTTATGTCGAACTAGGTAAATTTCTGTGTCTCTCCATTTATTCTCTGTTTGCTTATTTATTATTTATTTTATGGATAAACATGATGAGCATCGTATCAACACTCGAATCATCATCGTGGGTTGATGATAATTCTTTTAATAATTTTTTCCTCCGTTTCTGCCTGTTATGCAATTTTTAATATTAACAGTCGACACCGTCTGTGAGATCGATATATTCTCTACGTTGGAAGTGAGAGAATGAGGATTCCCTACCTTCTAAAGTCATCTCTGAAAAAAAAAAGATAAGATTCCTCTCAAACTCTCATCTATTTTTTTTTCTTATTTTGGACAACTGTAACACCCCACCTAATTACCTATCAGGATTAACCTTTAACCTCCTTTAAAATGAGCTTATAATACTATATTATATTTTAGGGCTTTATATATATATTTTAGCATAATATTTATTATATTTTTTTAAGGGAGTTAGTTAGATTTATTTTATCCATTAAACTATGGTACTTAGCGTTATTAGTGGTTAAGCTTAAGGGTTAAGTATTAGTGGTTTAGTAAGCAAGCCCACTAGTGCTACACTTAAGTCCCTTAAACCCTTAGAATGTTATGGGCTAAGACTTAGAAGCCTTGAACCAAGTCTTATAAGAGTTTAAGTCTTTGTGGGATAGCCTTGGAAAGATTTTTTGGCCTAACTTGGTGTTGACTTTGACCCATGGCCCATTTATGATAAGGCAAACCTTTCAAGCCCCATCTTTGTGGATCTTGAGGCCTCTCATGACCTCTTAAAATTTGAAACCAAGGCCTCCCATCAAACCACACCCAAAGCCCATAAACCATGCAACTCCCACTCATGACTTTTTTAAGCCCAACAAGGCTCAAAACCTTATCTTTCATTTTCACACTTCTATTTGAAACCCACATACACCATACCATTGGTTTCCCTCAAACCCAAGTAGAACCCCACGCCACTTAGGACTCCCAATTGTCCATAATTAAGCTTCTAACTTGAGTTAATGACATTAATCAACTTACTCATAATTAGTGATCTTTAAACCATATTTTGAGCTTAATATTCTTCTTAATCTTTTTAGCCATTTTGATCTGAAATTTACTTGTTTTATTATTCAATTGCATCATTCTTAGATCATATTAGAACCCTAGATAAATCTCCACACATGTCATTCAGAGTAATGACATGTCAAAATCCTAAACCCACACTAATCGGCACAAATGTGTACTCTTATGTGCATTGGACTGAATAGCCTGTGATGCCCCCAACCTCCGCTTGGGATGGAATGAAGACTTGGAGCTTCGAGACATGAAACACAAGGTTACATACCTCTGTACATGACAGTTAATATGCAATGCATCCTAGTATGCAACTAGTAGTATGCAATAATCGCAGCGGAATAAGCGTGATTAGTTATAACTCATGCCAGAATGGACTAAAAACATCCCAATAGCATTAATAACCATCATAAGTTCAAACTTAAGGATAGCATTTCCTTAATACAAACTACTTAATCCAAGTTCTATGGTTAGATCAACTATTTTATACGCTTTGAAGTATGAAGAGTTAATGCTTATGAGCATGAAAATTATTTGTAGTCTTCGTTCAAGGTCCGGCTCCTCTTCAACCATCTACATCCAGTGATCCATCATGTTTATCCTCTACCGGTCCTATCACAACTTCTATCATTCCGGGGAGAATGATAGTGGTCCCACAAGGGGTAAGATTTACTCGAAATCTCAGTAAGTTAAACAACCAACTTGCACAGAGATAAATTATGCATGAAAAATGATAAATACAAATTGCATGAAATGCTGAAAAAATGTGCATGTGTCTCCCATCCAGATTCCTCAACATTTTTAGAAAAACCTTGATGCACTTTCGCTTTCAGATAACATTTTCACTTTCTCATTCCAAAAAGATGACATTTCGAAACAGAACATTTCATACTTCATTGCTTCCAAAAATCATAACATTTCATCGTTTATTTAAGCCATCATTAACATACGTTTGGTAGTAATATGGTTACCCATATGCACCATGAGCACCTGCCGGTGACCGTAGCACAACTCATGTTGGCACTACGTCGTTGTCTGCATACATCATTCTCAATGCATTGGTAACATAACATAACATCATAACATCATAACGTGTACATTCACCAGCATTAGGTGTCATAACATATTGACTTCGCTACGGTGTTCTTTAAATAGAACTCATTCTAAACTTGTTGACTGTTCTTTGTTAACCTAAGGGTTACCACTTCATTCTTAAACACTCCAGAGTGGACAGAGGAGTTCCACTAGGATAATTCTCCATCTTAACCTTTGGGGTTGTGTCAAAAATTATTTTTATGCTATGCTTGAAAAATATATTTCATGACATGTGCATATGTAGCAAGCTTTTTATGTGAAATGACATTTGTAGATACAATATGCTAAAATGGTAGAAATATCACATGTCATGTAAATATACACTTAATGTATCATATAACATGATATTTTATGCTCAATGTGATAATTGAAACATGAATGAGACATTTATCAATAAATCATAAATAACCTACCAAGGTGTAAGTTAAAGGCCAACTTACAAACTTCCGGAGCAATTGAAAAATAATGTCGTAGCCGCATAAGCAAGTGCATACTAAGTTAGGATTAATACTTCTTTGGGTGAGGTCCAAAATCAAAGGCTTAAAAAATAGGTATTTACAAAAATACCCATAGACCCTCAAAAATTGCCGTTAAGGCCCTAAATTTTTACTAATTGCAAACGAACTCTAAATTAAATAAAAATTCATGAAATTCATATTTTTGGCATTCCAAAACCATTTATGCCCTTGGATTTTTAAAAATCAAAGTGGAACTTGCCCAAATGGTCCCAACCCGTGGCATGCACTCTAGTTGATGCCTAAGTGTATTTTCAACTATTGGTCCCTATGAATGCATGCATATGAGATTTTCTTTAATCACAAATGATCACTAACATCTTTAATGACAAAATGAAGACTAATTCTAGGATAATAGAGTTCATCCCAATACTTAATCATGGCTAAGATATTCTTAATCTCCACTTCATTCAAACCGAGTCATACTTGATGATCAAAACAAGATAGATTCAAAACCTTCCATGACATGCTTCTAACCACAATTTAAACCTCCTATAATCATGTTAATACCATAAAGAATCATCTCAAATCATGCTTAAGACATGCCATAGCTAAATTCCCACTTAAAAACATTTAATTAATTAAACCATCCCTTAATTGACCCGGTTTTGATTTAAGCATAATAACCTTCCCGAAACTCACCCAAATTTCGTACCAACACATGGAAACAAAGCTTGACATGCTAACTAAGATAAAAAAAAAAAAAAAAAAAAAAAAAAAAAGAAAAGAAAACTTACAACTTTTGTGGCCTTCCAAGCACTCTAGATAGCCTTACACAAGAACACCCAAGAACTCATCAAGAACTCACTCGATTTCACTCTTTTGATCTCTAAGAGGGGGAAATGCTCTTCAAGGCTCAAGAGGAAGCTTGGAGCTGAGCTGTGGAGGAAACGAGAGGGTAAGGGGCCTTTTATAGGCAGCCAAGGGGGAGGGGACGTTGGCTTTGGTCAAGGGGAATGATGGAAGATGGCGTGTGAATGTGAATTTTCCAGATTTGCTTTCATCACTTTGTGTCACCTTGTACAGAATGAAATAGTACCCTAAACTACCATGATTTCACTCCTATGGTTGCTACATTACTCCTATGGGGGCTGGCCAAGTCGTGGGGCAAAGGAGAAATATAATCAAAACTACCCAAGGGGGCTGACGGGTTCAACTGGTTCTCCTTTGGCAGATTTAAATCATTGTCTTGGCTAATCCTTTGAACCATCATCATGGCTGATTTGTGCAGGAGCAAGGTCACATCTTGAAGACTTTTTCTGGTGGTAGAGGGTGGAGAGTTCACTGCCAAGTGATCATAAAGGTGTAGCCCGAAATAAGATGATGAGATGGAGGTGTCGTGCTGAAATTTCTAGACTGCCTTCTACAGTTTGTGTCCTTTTGAGCATGGGGAATAGTGGCCTGAAACCATCATGATTTCTTCCCTACTATGGCTATAATGGTCCTACAGTGGCAATAGGTCGTGGGTGATAGGTGTTATTTTTATGAGATTTTTATCCAGACCGATGAGAGGCAGCGAGATCTGAAATTTGGGCGAGGATCCTTGTCCCGAGGGCAACAAAGAGATTTCTCTCGCCCAAAGGCGAGAAGGCTTACCTCTCGGTAGGCAATGAGATTTGAGACCGGAGGGTGAAGACCTGGGCGTGAAGACTAGAGGGCGTGAAAATTTGGCACCAATATATTTTACCTTATGGGCGAGAAGACTTGGCGACAAGGTTTTGGGCGACAAGGTTCTGGGTGAGAAGACTTGGCGACAAGGTTCAGGGCAAGAAGACTAACCGACCAACTTAAAAGTCCAACCTAAACGATATCGTGGGCAACAACTAGAAAAGGTGAGAGGAGTCTTTCATCCTGGTCGGGAGTCTTTACACTCGGTAGGCGAGAGGAGTTTTTAATCTTGGTCGGGAGTCTTTCCACTAGCTAGGCAAGGAGAGGGCTATGTGGTCTTTGTGACCTCCACGCCCATTCATTTGTGACCTCTATGCTAGTTATATTTAGTGCACATGGCATCTACTCAGTGGGATAATTCATCTCGACCGAGATCAATCTGCTGCTGACCACCAAATCCGAGCTCCACAATCAATTTGTTGGCGACCGAATCCTTCTGAGCTCCGCAATCAAGCCGCATATCACTGAATCTTTCATTAATTCTTCTAAACCCCAAAGTATAAGGTCCTCTTACCAACTAAAATATCCAAAATTATTCTTATTCTAGAATAACTCAACTCCTAATTAACTAGGATTAAGGTTACTAAGGTCAAGGCCTAAGGAGCTTTTTAGGCGGGGTGTTACATAGCCCTTAGCCCAAGTTTTTTGTGCCTTTTCTCAAGGCCATTACTGTCTTTTAGCACCTCAAAATACCATTTCAATGCAGACTTAGTGGTGGACGAAATTGGTTCCAAGAACCAAACCAAAAACCCAAAAAAAAAAAAAAAAACAAAAACCAACTTCACCTAAACACTAGTTGGATGGAAACCGAATACCTTGCAATTTGGTTTGATATTCTGCTCTCAAATGACCCACACCCTCATGACGCCTCCATCACCATCCAACCCCCAAGAGACCCTCAGATTCATTATGGAAAATTGACCAAAATTTTCCCACCAAAAACACACAAAACCAATGGCATCAAACCACCATTACTCGGCAACACCCTTCCATTCACCTTTTCCCTTTGAGCTACCACTTCATCATCACTTGGTAGCCAATCTCTGAACTTCCACCACCTGAAAGGCCTTCTAAGAGTGACTCATGACCTGCATAAATCAGCCATGAAGAGAGGACAAGAGGGTGAGTCAAGAAATGATCAAAACTGTCCAGAATTTCAGCCTTAAACCCGGCGGCTACTATGCTTGATGTCGTAAACTATTTTCATTTTTTTCCTTCTAATGATGCACCATGGCAGCACCTAAACCCTCTCCTTGCATGTCAGCACCTGAAAGTGAAGAAAATCATTTGATTTTGGTCACTATTCATCTGCAAAAGGTGACGCAACCAAGCTGGAATTCAAACCTCCTTCTCCATCGTCCACTTCACCCAATCACCATGGACCAAGGCCAACGTCTCTTCCTCCATAGCCTCCTATAAATACCTCCCTCACCCTCACATTTCCTTCACACCACTTGTCCAAGCCTCCTCTTGAGCATTGAGTGCCTTCTTCCTTTAAAAAGTCTAGAGTGAATCTGAAAGGTGTGTTCTTGAGTGTTCTTGGGAGTTCTTGAGTGTTCTTGTATTGGGAGCTTTATAGGGCCACGGAAATTGTAAGTTTTCTTGGCCTAGATGTTAGTTTGCATGTTATATTTTGCGTTTAAGTGTTGAAGTGATTTTTAGTTGAGTTTAGAAAAGGTTATCATGCCTAAATCAAAATCGAGTCCATTAAGGTTGGATTAAGTGTTTAAAATGTTTTAAGTGGAAATTTTAGCTATGGCATGTCTTAGCATATTTTGATATTATTTATTAATGTCTTAGAATGATCATTAAATATTTGATTTGAGGTTGAAAGCATGTCATGATAAGTTTTAATTCTATCTTGTGTTGATTATCCAAGCATGCACGGTTTTGAATAAGTTATGCTTAACTTATGAAGTTTTGATTTATTTTACCTAGGTTTGAAATATGAGCATTTAGAAAACCTTGTGATTGGGATAAGAATGAAAATACATGATTTGGGTGAATTTTGAAGCATGCCTTTACCTAGAAGCATCATGCTTGATTAATTTATGATTAATGAAGATTTTGGTTTTTAGCCATGATTAAGTGTTGGGATGAACTTGTTCACCTGAGATTAAGATTTTAACATATCATTAAGGATTATAGTAATTATTTTCAATTAAAGAAATTGAATATACATGCATTCATAAGCATCAATAGTTAAAAGTTTACTTAGGCATCAACTAGAGTGCATGCCACGGGTTGAGTGTATTTGGACTAGTTCCACTTTGATTTTTGGAATTCTAAGGAAATAAATTATTTTAGAGCATAGAATATATAAGATTTGTGAATGTTGGTAGAATTTGAAGTTCGTTCGCAAATAGTAAAAAATTAGGACTTTAAGTGGCAATTTTGAAAAGTTTAGGGGTATTTTTGTAAATACCAGTTCTTGAACCCTTTTGATTATGAACATCTTCCTTAGTAGTTCAAATCCTAACTTAGTACAACTTTGATTACAACCTCTATGATTTTTTCAAACTTAGGCAGTTTGTAAGTTGGCTTCTAACTTACACATTGATAAGTTATTTATGATTTATTGATAAATGTTACATTTATGTTATAATTGTTATTTTGAGTATGAAACATCATGTTATATGATACATTGAGTACATGACCACTTGCCTACGTGACATGTGAGATTTTCACCATGTTCGCATATTGTATATAAATGTTATTTTCACTTGAAATCTTGCTACATATACACATGTCATGAACTATAATTTTTCAAGCATAGAATGAAAATAATTTTTGTCACGATCCTAATGGCTAGGATGAGGAATTATCCCAGTAGAACTTTTCTGTCCACTCTGGAGTGAGTAAAAGTGGAGTGGTAACTCTAGGTTGACGAAGAACGGTCAATGGGTTTCGAATGGATTCTTTTTAAAGAACGTTAGAGCGAAGTCAAATGTTACGACACCTAAGGCTGGTGGGTGTACATGTTATAATGTTATGATGATGTTATGTTATGTTAACAATGCATTGAGAACGAGTCTGCAGACAACATAGTTTCAACATGAGTTGTACTACGGTCACCAGCAGGTACTCACAGTGGATATGAGCAACTGTGACAATACCATACGTTATGATGATAATGTTATGATTAAATATAAATTGTTAATAATGATTAAACGTTATGATGAAATGTATGTTTTTGATAGTTAAAGTGAAATATTTTTTCTGTAAGAAAATGTGTCTAAGTTTTCTGAAAATGTTGAGGAATCTGGATTGGAGACATATACTGATTTTTCTGTATCGCACGCATTTCATATATATCATTCATCATGCATAATTTATCTTTGTGCACGTTGGTTGTCTAACTTACTGAGATTTGAAGTAAATCTCACCCTTTGTGAACCCACTATCATTCCACTCATGATAGAAGTTGTGTCAAGACCCGACAAGGACGGACCAGATGGACAATTGGATCTGATTGATTGAAGAGAAGACGGATCTCGACAAAAGATTAGACCTCATCTTGATATTTATAGTCCTAACTCTTTGTGCATTAGAACACATGAATGAGTTGATTTAGCCATGGAGACTTATTATCAAGAATAATTGTACTAAGATTATGCTACCTTATGATTTAAACTTATGATGGTTATGAAGGGCATTGGAATGTTTTAGTTTATTTTGACATAAGTACTTCTTAGTCGCCCATTTTTCAGTTATTGCATACTGCTAGATGTATTTATAGGATGCATTGCATATTAAATGTCATGAATGGAAGTATGTAATCTTGTGTTACATGTCCCGACGTTCTAAGTCTCCGCTCCATCTCAAGTGGAGGTTGGGGCGTCACAACAACACTTTTACATCGAAAAAAAATTGGGATACATGGCGTGCACCGCTCACGAGAGGGGAAGACGCATGCACATAAGGCACCCACTGTGCAGGCCATGCACAATGGGCCTGCCTCCTCCTCTGCCCAGCGTAGTTCAAGACCGATGGCCCTGCTAGAAGTTCATATTGGGACGGCAGTGCCTTTCGCTTGCCCTTTGTCGTAGTAGCGTACGGTGCACAACGACAGTTTCAGTGGGAGCACGTTGCCGTGCACCCCGAAGGTCCAACGACCAGCCACCACCTAAACTGCAGACAATTCTTGTTGCCTACATGGTGGTCCTTGACCATGGAAGTTTTGTTCGTTGTTGGTCCTCGCCACCGTCACTAGAGTTAGTCGACACCAACGAGTTCCTCGCCCACGGAAACTGGCTTAGTCTAGCATGGTTTTCCATTGTTTTCTATCACTATCGTAAAGGTCCATGAAACATAGAGCTCCTCGCCATGTCCACTACCTGCGACAACACCTCTCCACCATTGCAAGTCCCCTCTAGCTTTGAAGCTTGCCTAGCCATCTGACCAGAGACAAAGACCAACGTCGGTAGTTTCTACCGCCAGTGGGCTTCCATGGCCACCATTCCTCGCCCACGCCAACCGTTCCTTGCCATCCCTGTGGTGGGCAACGATCTGGCCAAGTAGTTCACTGCCCATGGCGGGCGATGATGCACAACGAGTAATGATCCTGTGGCAAGTTATCGGACCAACGCCTCTCAGCGAGCAACCAGACAATCTCCACCATGCAACCAAATCGAGTAAATTGGGGCATACTGGCAAATAGACATGGCGATGTTCATTCACTTGCTACACCTCGCCGTGAAGTTCATCCACTTGCAACACCTCGCCGTGAAGTTCATCCACTTTCAACACCTCATCGTGAAGTTCATCCACTTGCAACACCTCGGTAGGCCATCCACGACGAACAGTTTCACTGGCCTCACCCCATGCAACACCTCGCCAAGACGTGGTGGCCAACATGCAATGTCTCGCTAGGGGTGGGCTTCGACTCCGACGGAGTCAGAGTGCCCACCTCCAACCTCCGACTCCGACTGGGGTCGGAGGTCAAAACACCCTCCGACCTCGACTCCAATAAAGTCGAAGTTCGACTCCGATAGGAATTTGGAGCTCGAAGTTGGAGCTTGGAGCTTCGAACGGAGTAGTAACTGGGCTTTTTCAGGCCCAGTTATCTTACTGAGAAAATGAGTTTCGAATCTCCAATTGACCCAATATTAACCCCTGCTTAATAATGTAAAAAAATAATTAAAAAAAATCTAAAATACTGTAAAAAATAAGTTTAAAAGTTAAAATTTAAATACAATAACTAAATAACACTATAAATTGCAAACCATAAATTTAAATTTAAAACTGCAAATCACAATAAATTTAAATTTACAACACCAAAATATTGAATAATGTCATAGATTTCATTCAAATGTGAAATAGTCACAATGGCCAATGTCACGCATCAGTCTTGGATAGTTCATGCATTTGAGTCGATGACTCGATGATGATTTCCAATTTTTCTACATGAAGTTTTAACTTTTATTGATCAAATGCACTATCTTTTCTTTCGTTATTTAACTATAGACTTCAAAACCATCAGCCAAGAGTCCAAGTGATATTATTAACTCACCTCCACCTCTAACTCTGACGAGTTTTTCATGATGATAATCATCCCATGGTGCGTGGGTCTCAGACTCTCAGTCATACAGAATTAGTCTTGGGTTCACAGCTAGGTCTACAAAATCATATAAATTATAAATTAAATAATGAAAACATTAAAATTATGTAAATAATCATCTAAAATCATAAAGTTACCTGATTCAAGCCTATAGTTCTCGGCATCAACGGTATCTACTCCAATGGGCGTTGAACTTAACCAGTTCTATGTGCAAACAAGGGCCTCGACGGTGGTTGGAGACAATGAACTCCAAGAAGCATCTAAGACATGACCTCCGGTGCTAAACGCCAACTCAAAGGCAACCGTGGTGATAGGAATGGCTAGTACATCCCTGGCTATTCGGTAAAGGATTGGAAACTTGCCAAAATTCACCTTTCACTAAGTTAATATCTTGAAAGTATCACTAGGTGCCTCGACATCTTCCAGAAAGTAATGCTCAACCTCAAACTTACACTGCATAATATTCTTGGACATACGGTTTTGATGATATCGTCGTAGCCGCAATAAATTTGCACTTTGTGCATGTGTGTCATTCTATGAAGATGTCGAGCCGGTCGGGCGAGAGACCGGCTCGACGAGCTACCACCTTCAGTTGAAGACTGACCATTGCTGTTATAATGGTTATATAAATCATCAATATCAAATTTAAGCAACCTAATAAATTTTTCAGCGTCCGTTATCACTGAGGACGTCCCTAATCCAATCTTCTACAATAGCCAACTTATATCGGGGGTCAAAGATCGTAGCCACAAATAATAATCTATTTATCTTCTTCACATTCCTCAATATTTATTATATTTGATTTTCATTCTCATAGCCATTGTATGCAACAAACCCACACTGTCAGCACTATCCACATAGTTATGTCATAAAATAACTTCAAAAATTGAACAAAATACTTGACATTGGCTCAATCAATTGTGTCCAACGCATCGAGCCCCCTTCTCCCCCAATTGACTCCAGCAAAGCATATCTCATGCCCACATCCTCGACCTCCATCCGCTCGAGCGCTATTTGGTACTTCTGCGCTACATCCAACATCATGGATGTAGAATTCCATCGAGTGGAACGTCTAGTTGCAACATACGGGAAGATGGGATCTCAAGTTGTTCGGCTATTGCCTTAAACTGGCGGAGCCGTTGGGGGGAAGCCCTCACATATTTCACTAGGTTCCGGACTTTAATAATGGATTTATCAACCTCCTTGAACCCCTCAGAAACTATAAGGTTGAATATATGGGCACAACATCAAACATGAATAAATTGGTTCTCAAGAATGATATCCTCATTTACTGTCATACTCCGCTTGAACCAATCAATGGTAGTGTCATTCGTACTGGCATTGTCAACCATGATACAATGTACTTTTCTAATCTCCCAATATTTTATACAGTAATCCATCTCATTGCCAATGGATGAACTCTTGTGATCAACAATTTATTTGAACCCGATAATCTGCTTTTGCAGCATCCACTTATTATCAATGAAGTGGGTTGTGATACACATGTAGCCCTCATTCTGTATGGAGGTCCATGTATCGAGCCTGCGGGTTCTCATGATCACCAGGAACTTTGGTGAAATTTTCCCATGTCCACGACCTTTTTTTACTAGGTCGTGCTGGTGGATCGGCATCAACATTCATCAACTCCTCCTCCTCATTAAGCATATCTACGTCTTCTAGATCTATTGGGACTTGACTACTTGCACAACTCCTCTAGATGGAGGTCTACAGCCTGAAGTATCAGTTGATGACGCTAACGGCTATGTGTCATCCTCTTGTGGAGACTCGCAGTGAGAATGAAATTGTGTAACATCCATAATTTGAATAAATAATATGAAACAATTAACAAACAACTGTCATTTTAAATGTTATGATAATTATCTACAAATTTGAAACACATTGAAAAGGAAAAAACATGTGTCTAGTCATGTTTGTGGTTTTAAAAATAAATAAAACACAAAAAAAAATGAACGTCCGCTTGAACCAACCGGGTGGAGAAAAGTTGGTGGGAGTGCAACTTGTGCGGAGCATGTGAAGCTGACGAGTAGGAACATGGGACAAAAAGGGTGCACTTTAATTGCCAGTTATAATCAATCGGAAGTCATGATTCACACAAAAAAAAAAAAAAAAAATACTCAGGGAAGAACAACTTCCATTACGCAAAATATCATTCAATCACGAACAATCACAATCAGGAAGAATTGAAAGTAGCAACTAAATTGGTCTAGTTTGTCTCTCCCAAACTTACTATTTTAACTTTATTTACACTAACGAATTTGGATTTTGGAGGTTCCCCACAAAACTCATCGAGGTTCCATGAGTGGCTACATGCCCTAAGAATATACTTTGCTAGAAATCAACCCGTGGCGCGAAACACCAATTATGAAGCCCCTCTCGGGCACCGTTCGTGTCTCTTAATTTGTGATCATCATAGTAGATCGTTCGGTATCGCGGGCATCCCGAATCTTTATCATTGCCAAATCATGGCTGCCCGTGGGCCTCACTGGTCCAATTCAAGCCTTTGCCATATTCTAGAGAAAAGGGCTTAGGTTTGTAGACCTTAAGCTTATAATTTGGGTTATTTACATTGACCCGTTTTATTTTTGTGGAAACCCCGTAGCGCGGTTGAGTCCGGCCTCCCACCACAGTAGAGTGGTTGAGCCCTGCCTCCCACAACATCAATGTTAGCCAGTTAGACCCCCCAACATAGCAATGCAATTGAGTCCTACCTCCTGCCACAACAAAACAGTCGAGCATTGTGTCATGCAATAACGGCACGGTCGAGCTCCGTCTCCCACCCTACCAGAAAGGTCGAGTCCACCTCCCATCAAAGTCAATGTTCCGCGCTCGCACTAATAAATTGATGCTCCGCGCTCATACACATAAGTCAATGCTCCACGCCCAGAAGCCGATGTTCTGCTCTCGCACCCATAAGCCGATGCTCCGCGCTTGCACCTAGGGCAATCGAGTCCATCCCCTGCCTAGCTCTCAAAGCCGAGTGTCTCCACTCGCCCCTGGCTCTCAAAGGAGTAAATAACTTAGTTATGTGTTTCCATTCTTGTCCCTTTAACGCAGTCGAGGCAACCTCTAGCCAAACACCAAGTTGAGTGTCTTCACTTGCACATCTCCTGCCTATACATAAAAGCCAAGTGTTTCCACTCGCCGCAGCCGTCGGTAGCAGGTTATCTCTGGGAACGAGCTATGGACCCAGGGGTCGACGGGATGCTTGACCACTTAGCGCGGGTTACAACAAACAAAACTTTAATCCTAAACACCAAAATGGAAACATCAATAGAAAATCGCATCAAAGGGCAACAAATTCACTACTACAAACAAATAGCAAAAAATAATCATGGAAATACGCACTCTTTGCTAACGATAAACAGTGTCATACAACCAATTAGGCAGACATTCATACAAATAAACTTCAAACTGAGCTCAGCGCTCGCACCTAATGCAGTGGAGTCCATCTCCCGTATATTTCTCCAAGTCGAGCTCCGAGCTCGCATCTAGTGCAGTCGAGCATGTATCTTGCCTATCTCTCTAAGCCGAGCTCCGCGCTCAGAGTTCTTCACTGCTTAGCACAAACAAATAGAAAACCAGGGACCCTTTCTCAGAGTTTATTTTTCTACAATGTCTATCGCAGCTTGACTTGAACATTCTCAAGGCCTTCTTGTTTAGCAAACCGACCTTAAGAATCGCGGGCATCTGTTAGGGATAAAGTTGACTAGGTCCAACCCGTTGAAAACCTATCACTAATAATAAGGGAAGAGATAAAGTCAAGAGATAAGGCAAGGAAGGGATAAACTGGAATGAGTTGACTTAGACTCTTTAAAGGAAATGGTTTCATAAAGCAAGTAGGACTCAATTACTTAAAAGAATAAAGTATATTATATAATGGGGAGATCTCCATAAATCTGGGGGGCTCTTGACAACTTCTCCATGCCCAAACTCCACGCACAATGACTCCAAATGATCTTCTCTCAAGGGAGGCATCGTTTTCAATATCCCGAAATCCTAAATTTCTTCATTATATTGACAGATACATGCAGCTATGAGAGATTGTAAATCACCTATTATAGTGGATTTTCCCCCCAAACACTATGTGGACGTGAACTTTTATGTTGAACCATGTAAATCTTTGTGTCTCTTTTTATTTTTTATTTACTTTTTTATTATTTATTTTATGGATGAAAGTGAATAGCACTCTATCGACACCCGAATCATCATCGTGGGCCGGGGTAATTCTTTCTTCCATTTTGATCTGTTGTACAATTTTTGACATTAACATTTTGAAGTAAGGCAAGTTTCTTTGTCTCTACTTCAAAATGAATGAATATAAATCAGTGAACATGAAAGAACATGAAAATTGTCAATTGAGCATATTAGTTATAAAAATTCTTATATATTTCGAAAGTATGGATGATATGATATTTATTCTCATTCTAGCGTGATATGATATATTATTAAAATTATTTATATAAATAATAATTTTAAATGAAGGGTAAAGCTACTATGCCACCCAGACATTTTTTTTTCTTTTTTACATTTTTTTAATATATTTAAATATTTTTAAAAAATAAAAAAATATATCAATACACTTAAAATTACTTCCTTAATCATTAAGTAAAAAAAAAAAAAAAATTGACCTGTAGTCAACTAGGGCGGTCAAATGTAGAGGGCATAGAAGCTTTTCCCTTAAATGAAAGAGAAAGTCTTTATGCAGTCCCATGTCAGAGGACTGGGCACGCACACCCAACGTGGCAAAAATGCCCTGTTTTATTAAGTTGGGCTTACGACGTCGTCTTGCTTGAGACGGGCGTCTTCCTCGTTTGGTTGGTCTTCGTTATTCCATTGACAAAGTGAATTCCTTCTTCCTCGAGACCTAAGCTCTGCCCAGAAGAGTTCCTTCCTCGTTTGGCTGGTCTTCTCTTCATGAGAGATTGCTTCCTTCCTCCCCGAGACCGAAGCTTTGCCCAGAAGAGTAGCCCTAACTTCACTCCGTCAGTATTGGAGATTCACGTTGCCCAGAAGAGTAGCCCTAACTTGACTCCGTCGGTGGTGGAGATTTGCTTTGCCCAGAACTGTAATAAATTTTGTCCCAGCCCTAACGTCGTCGTGCGAGGTGGTGGAGGAGTTGATTCCTCCCAAAAGAGTAATTATTGAGCCCAGCCCTAACTTCACTCCGTCTGAGCCCTAATAGGTTGATTTATGACAATTTTTTTATGGCAATGTTTCTCTGTTTTTGTTAGAAATTAAGGCATTTGATAGGCATTTGGTAATTCTGTGTTTGAGTTTGTATTGGAAATTAAGCTAGTTGGTAATTCTGGAAATTAAGGCATCTTCGAAGTACATCTTCATACACGTTGTTGTTGGTAATTTTGGAAATTAAGGCATCTTCGATGTACATCTTCATACACGTTGTTGTTGGTAATTTTGGAAATTAAGGCATCTTCGAAGTACATCTTCATACACGTTGTTGTTGGAAATTCTGTGTTGAGTTCTTATTGGAAATGTTGTGGTGTCATTGCTGCTGCAATCCAATTATTTGAGAAAATGTGTGAGAGGGGCTCAGTTTCATGAAATGTAATGATCTCTGGTTTTTGAAATTGTTTTAATTTCCTGCACTCTACATTTTTCAAAGCACGTAACTTTCTTACTGCTTGTGGTATTACTACAATCTACTATTTCAATTGGAGCTAATTTGGCTTCACACTTCTTTTCCTTTTACATTTTAGCTCCATTGTAGGTGTTTTATGTACATTATTTCATAATATTCCAATAAGGAATTCTTAAAATTGATTTTGCCTTTAGAAGCAGAGAGAGAAGAGGGACCTCATGGAGACATATTGAGTACTTGAGGTGTTGTCTTGTAGTTTGAAGTTACTCGTCGAGCTTTATTCTTTGGCATCGAAGTCTCTTGACTTTAAACACTGATAAGCATACTCCGAATGCTATTTTGTGTAATATTTCATCAATATCAGTGAATAGCAGCAAATTTTACTTTTGTGTTTAATATCTATTTCTCTTAGTTTATTGTAAATTCTGAGTGCAAGTACGCTTAGGAGATGAACTTTTTATAATCTATTATTCTGATTAGTTATATTTACAAGAGTGGGTGAGAAATAGCTTAACCTGAAAATCATAAAGACTGATTGTCTTGCTCAAACCCAACTCATTTTAATTTCCTGCACTCTACATTTATCAAAGAGAAGCCAGGAATCCATTTTTCAAAGAGACGATGACCTAACAGAGATGCATTGATGAGTTAGGGACTTCAACTCATGGAAGTAATCATGAAAGTCTCAACTAATTCATGATATTATTTGTTTCAAGGGTGTTTACCACTATACTAATATTTTACTTGTTTCATGGGTATTTGTGTTTAATAAAGTGCAATGTCTTCATCACAATCTCAATCATCATCTTCTTTGGGTGATCGTTATTTGAGAAATGCTCCAATATGTTTATGTGAGTCGATTGCACGTCTCAAAATCACACCTCAAGAAATCCAAGAAGACATTTTTCCACTTGTCCAAAGTACAATAAGGAGGTCATCACTTAATCTCCTACACTGTTGAAGTGATCTTTCTTTTTTCTACATTGATTTTTACAAGATATTTGCTGCAGGGAAAGCCATACTGCAACTACTTTATATGGGCAGATTTTGAAGAACGAAATGAAAGTCCCTTTGCCAGGGAAAGAGAACTCCAGCAAAGATAGGAAGAAGTCGAAAAGAGAGAGGTTGAAGTCTAAAGGAGAGAGAATGAACTCCAACATGCACGCATGCTACTTTGCGTGTACTGGGCATTTACAATTCTAATCTCATGTTATTTGCTACGATCAACATCAATTGAAGATTAAGTTTGTGTTAGGGACTTTTTGGATGTTGTTAACTTTTTGTGTTCTAGTGTAGCCAGACTGGTTACTTGTAAACTTTCTAGTCTTTTGTGCCAAGTTGTAATATGCAGTTTCTATGTCCAACTGTACCAGACTTATGTTGCAATCAATATAACGTATTTTCCATCAAATTTGTTGCTGTAATAGTAAGCTGAGATTTGATCTATGCGGGAACTGCTCTTCTTTACATACTAGTGCGTTAATAAAGTGTGAAACTTCCAGCACCTAATAAGCAGGTTGTTTTGAACTTAAATATATGACATTCTTCATTAAAAGCACAAAATATTGTGTCTGAAAATAAATGTCACAACAGGTACTTCAGTGACCACAAATAAAAAGTGTTGTCAACAAATGTAGCCATGGCTAATGCCAAATACAAACAAGGACCACAAATGCCGAGTACAAAAATTTCAATAGCGACCAGTAACAACTACATTCGAAATGAACAATGCCATAAGCAACCAGTTCCACAAATGCCAACAGCTCCACAGGCATAAAGTTCTTGTCAACTTCTAATACACCGACTAAAACTAACCATGTTGAAGATCCATCTGTAATCGAGTTAATGAAAATAGATTTAGAAATCACTTAAAAATTGTCATACTTTAGTAAACAAAGTTATATACATGAACTATTGCATACCTGGCTAATGACACTTTGTTGTGTGCCAGGAAATACGACCTCATCTGTTGTTGCTGCTTGAATGCCATTTATGTTCAAGATCTCATCTGTTACTGCTGCAACACCACTTGTGTTCAAGACCTCATCTATTACTGCTGCAATGCCACTTGTGTTCAAGACCTCATCTGTTGTTGCTACAACGCCACTTGTGCTCAAGACCTCATCTGTTCTTGGAGCGCCACTCAAGACCTCATCCTGAAGTTGACTTGCCTACATTTCAACCATACATAATTAAATTATATATTTTTATGAAATAACTCTGCATAAGTATGACAAACAAATTAAATACATTTTTTCTCTTTCTCTTTGCACCGGTCTCGAACTGTTTACGTTTAGTTTGTGGCTTCCTCATAACCTTCTCTACTGTAGGTGCCATCCTCTTTGATGGAGGCCTCCCCTTACCTCTAACAATGTGAGGACTCAACACTTTTTTCGAACTTCCCATTTCAACATCATTAACCTCAGCATTCACAATTACAGGCTGCGCTTTGGTTTTTGTGTAACTCAAATTCATAGCCAACAACTTCTGTGTCATATCCATTGAATAATGATCGCTTTCAGCTGCATTTGTAGCGACTTCGTAGCACAGCTTAATCAAATTAGTATACCTTCTAGCAGCTTGTTTATTACTCAAATCATCATAACTACTTCGAATCAGAGCATACCTACGCTTAATGTCCTTCCACCACCTATCCATAATGTACTTTGAAGGCATTGATTGAACATCTTTTACTGAGAAAATAGCAAGAATGTACCTGCATAAAATGCCTCTCATCTGAAATAGTCCACACATGCACTTTGCCTCACACTCCTCTTCATTAAAGTATGCCTGGTATGTAACTCTTTTAATGTGCCCTTCAACTTGCAACTGGTCATTAACTTGATATGTCGAAATTGCCCCTTCCGTCTTGATGAGAATACAATGAGAATAAATAATCTCCATTACTTTAGACTATACCTTCTTAAATTTAGAATTAGTATACAATTCTTGAAATTGCTTCTCCATGGGTAAATGAGTTATACATGGGATTGTGCAGTTGAATGAGTGAAAGTCCGCTGCCATCTCATTCTCTCCTCTCTTCCTCAATGCATTGTCAAACTGATCAACGAACTCTTTTAACGTGGTCCCCGAATGCACAAAACCATCAAAAAATGCATTAATGCTCTCACTTCTTTGAGTTGTGCTCATTCCAGCCCAAAATGTATCTTTTAGATATACAGGAACCCAATGCATCCTCTCACTATATAGACTTTGAAGCCATGCATTCTCGTGCAAATTATACGTATCAAGAAACACCTCCCAAGACTTCTCAAACTCTTCAGAAGTTTGGCAATCATAAACACATTTGTGCAATGCGATCTTCAATCCATAATTATATTTAGAATGGGAACCCAACTTCTCTAATAGTTTTTGCATGATGTGCCATAAACAATACCTGTGTCGGGTCTTCGGGAAGACTATTGCTATGGCATTTTTCATGGCCCTATCTTGGTCGATAATGATAGCATTTGGTGCTCTCCCATCCATACATTTCAACCAAGTCTCAAATAACCAAACAAATGTATCAGTATCTTCACTTGAAATCAAACATGCTCCAAAAAGTATTGATTGTCCATGATGGTTAACACCTACGAAAGGAGTGAATGGCATGCCATATCTATTTATTAGGTATGTTGTATCAATTGTCACAACATCCCCAAAATACCCATATGCTGCTCTATTACATGCATCGGCCCAAAAAACATTCTTTAATCTTCCATCGTCGTCTAAATCCATCAAGGAATAGAACCCATCATTCTTATACTGCATTCTCTCAAAATAGCCATGGAGTGCATCAACACCTCCTTTACCAAGCCTAAGGTGTCGGGCCTTATCAATATAATTCCGTGCATCCTTCTCTACAAATGGAAGATTATCATATCCACCTGCCTCGACGATAGTTATACGCAACACCCCATCAAGTAGGATTGCATTAATCTTAGCCTTACAATCCGTCTTCGTTGTCGACCTTGGTTTAGAAACATTCGAAGTACGGTTCCTTGCCTTACCAATACGAGCACAACCAAGTGTTAAATACCTAACACTCCCATCGTCTTCCCTTTTACTTCTTTGGGTCATTACGCCAAATCCAATCTGTTTTCCATATTTCTTATAGAAGTCTAAAAGCTCATGCTCAGTTTGAAATGACATCCCTGGCCTCGGCTCTATAACACCATCATCGTCATTTCCATGGTTGCTCAATGGTACTTCCTCAACCATTGAATTATCAACCTCTTGCATTAACCCATAACACATATCAGGATAAGGAATGTATAAACCCAATTTCAATATATAAAGTGTATACCCACTCTTGTTCAATGAACTCGTCTCCCACATTTGAGTTATCCTGATAAGTATTGCTTTCAGAAGAAAACAACGATCGCCTAGTAGATGAGGAGGGTTCTGTCATGTCCTTAGGATTACTTGAACATCCCGGATAGGGAATTGGAGGAGCATAAGGATAGGCAATTGGTGGTCTAAACGGTACTCCCGTTGGCTGCTGCAATTTACAATAAATAAACATAAATGTCATTCACAAAATTGATTTAAATATAGAAACTTTCGAATCATAAAGTTTATCACCTCGTTTCTCCATGAATAAGTGTCGGAATTTGGACGAGGAGCAAACGGTGGGAAAAATGTAGGTGGCATCATCTCATGATAACCATGCATATAGCTGTTATATGCTGACCAATATGGATAAAATGGTCTTAGTATTTCCTGAAACAATATCGAATAATGATTTATCACCAAATTATAAATGACACCGATAACATGGCTTTTGGATGGGAAAAGAATACCTGTGTCATTGCAGTAGTGCTGGCAAGCCTTGTAGCACTGCTGGTAGGCCTTGTACTTTCTTCCCCTTTCTCCATCGAATTGTCTACCAAAATGGACCTACCTCTATGCAAACATTCAGCCAATTCAAGATAAAAAATTAGTAGTAAAGAGAATCATAACCTATTCCTGAATATATAGTGCTGAACATGTTTAATAATCTGGTAATAACAATGGGTAGGAACACCCAGAGTCACAAAAAGCAATCCACCAATCACAACTAAAACTTATTCTTCATCTACACAGCCCCAAGAAAACACAAACAAACTATGTCATCTCATGTTGCTCCTCTAATTCACTTTACAAAATAAATCAACAATATCAAACACTAATGCATAAGGAAAAACAAAATTTACATTGAAATCTAAATTTTTTTTGCTAACTTTTTTTTTTTTTTGCTTAGCCAAATGATGACCTTGAAATCTAAATTCAGATGAATCTAGCTAGTTCCCTTAGAAGACAACGCCATACTTACTTCTCATCAGGCAAAAAAGATAAATTGATGAACTTAATAATAAGCAAGCAAAGCTAGTACGTGCAGATGGATTATTAAAGCCGAAACTGAAACCAGGTAATAACAATGAGAGCAGAGCAACTAGAGGCAAACCGATTTGCACAACACCGGTGGTGGAGGAGTTGAGCACGACGGCGGTGGTGGGGGAGATTAGCACAACGCCGGTGATGGAGGAGAAAAAAAAAAATCTGGGTTGCACGGGGCTGCTAGCGGCAAACAGATTTGCTCGGTAGCCTCGATCCTCGTTACAGGCTAATGTTGGTGGAGGAGTTGAGCACGACGGCAATGGTGGAGTAGATTAGCACAACGCCGATGGTGAATGAGACAAAAAAATTGGGTCACGTGGGGCTCCTAGCGGCAAAACGATTTTCTTGGAACCCTCGATTGTTGTTACCGGCTGATGGTGGTGGAGGACGTTACCGACTGGTGGTGGTGGAGGAGATGAATACAACGCTGGTGGTGGAGGTCAGTGAAAACAATGCAAGTGGTAGAGGAAAAATCTGGGTCACGCGGGATGAATAGAAGCGGCAAAGTGAATTCTATTTTGAATTCCTTCTATTGTCTTCGTCAAAGGCTTAAAGCAAAGGAGGTCAATTTCCTCTTTCGACCAAGTTGATTTGGACAAACGACAAACAGTGGCGTATGCGGGGACTGCTTAAGCGGACTGTACCTAGCATATCTTTGAATGAAATGCCAGTCACAAGAGTGTCACGTGTGTATGTGCTGCTTCAACTAGGCTTTGACTTGAAATATTTTTTAAAATATATTGATTGGCCGAAATGAATAGAGCAAATACTCAGAAATGGTGTGGCGATGCCCTATTGGCCAGAGTGGAAAAGAGGCTCCAGGAGAGAGGGATGAGAATCGGTTCTGACTTACTTCTGCGTAGAACAAAAAAGAGTACCCGTTGGGGTTTCGGGGACTTTAAAAAGGGAGCAAAGGGATAAAGAGAGCTGATGAGTGATGAAAGCATAAGTAGCCGACTCGCTCTCTTGAATTCTCACCTGTCTCCAATGGCTTCCGAGAAAGAAGCTGCTCTTGCAGCCGTTCCCTCTGATTCTCCCACCATGTAACCCTTTTTTTTCCCCCTCGACTTCTCCCTCCGTTTACTTGGTTTATCTCCATTATTTTTTTCTAATCTTTTGTATGCAATTCTGATTAGGCACCGGGTTGCACATTTTAATAGGCCACTAATCTGAAAAAAAAAATGGCGCTTTTTCCTCATGCAGTCGTTCTTTTCCTTCTGTGTTTTCCATTTGTTAACTGTATGATGTTTAGACGATGTCGTATGCATATGGGGGGTTTTGACTGACCAAATACTACTTTTGTGATTAAGAGATAACGAGCACTTTTTGTGAGTGAATCGGTACTTTTTCATCTTCATGGATGAGTTGTTTGCGATTTATTGTAGTTCACCACCAGGATGTGATGAAGACCAATTATTTTAGATCTTCAGAATGATCGATCATTATATGCCTTTGTCCTTTGGTTTTCCTTCTTAATGCATGGGATTCTTGAATTATATTTTCCTTCGGATCTAAATTACACCGTAAGATTCGTTTCTTAAGGTTGGCTTTAGATTCAACTGGGGCATGTAACGTCACAAGAAAAGTTTAATTCATACTTGTTATTCTCCTAAAATACTTGTCAAACTTTTAATTGAAGTTCTTTGGAATTGTTATAAAGCTCATTTCCAGCTAGTAAACAATGAATATGAGACTTGACAATCAATACATTTTATCATATTTTACCCATCTTTATCATATCTCACTCAAATCTGAATATCCTCATCAAGACCCAAATGTAGCACTAAATGTATCTTCACCTTATTTTCATCCAACCAATGTGAGACTTGTACTCCAAAAGGACTAGATAATATTACAACTGAAGTTTCTTGAAATCATTGCAGAGCTCAATTCCACCTAGTAAGAAACTAATATGGATTTGACACTTAATCTTCCTTTATCCGCCCACTAAAATCTATAACATCATTATTCAGGACCCATGTTGTGATGAGCAACCCAGTTTCACATGCTATTACTCAGTTGACTCTGATATTATTTGTAACGATCCAAGAAAAGTGCAAGCCACATCTAAAATTATACTTCAAAAGGACTAGCCAAGGTCATAGTTGAAGCTCTTTGAAATTAGTATGAAGTTTGGTTCTATGTAGTAAGAAACTGATGTTGGCATTAATGCACTTTTATCATACTTCACCCAACCAATGTGGGACTTACTGGGGCATTACAAGGCATTAATGGAGGAATCTTTGGGATTGCATTAATATGTTTGGTATAGCTCCAATCCGGTTATGCTCAAAAGACTCAAGGGTGAGTGTGTACCCAAAACAATAGCAAGGGCTTTGAGAATATTGGGTATTACTTTGAATTGCAAACTTTATATCAGAATTAAACCATTTGTGTTATTTCCTGGGTTTACTTACATTATATAAATAAAATAAATAAGTAAATGCCCATATTGGTCTAAGCTTTGGATCACTCGACTAACAGTTATTTGAATATTTTAGTGCTGTTGTTAAATTGGGACTCAAATCATTTATAGGTTTCCCAACTTGCTTCAATAAGTTGCACCTTTTATTTTTCATGATCTGCACAATAGATGTTAAATTTTGATAATTAATCTTAAACTTCATTAGCATATCAATCTTCAATTAATCACTTTGCTTCATTTAATGTGCAGATTTGACAAGATCATTAATAAGGAAATTCCATCCAAGGTTGTATATGAGGACGATAAGGTAAGACCTTGTTCATATACTTTTCCCGTCATCATTTTTGGTAAAAGTTTGTTGTTTCAATGGAACTGTAGCTGTATATATGGGGATCTCCTTCAACTATATTAGAAATAGAGAAGGCTGCTCTTTAGCAGCATAGAAGTGTTATAGATTCATTTTGAATGTCTATGTTAGTGTTATTTAGTTGGTTCACTTTGTGTTTTTTATGATGTGGTCATCATAAAATCTGGGAAGCGGTTGACACAGGAATGATCAGAGCTTTTGGGCCCTGTGGAGCCTCCTTAGTCTAATACTGTTTTTAAAGCTTTAAGAGGCTGAAGGGTGATTGTCTGGTTAGCTGGATGTACTTGTGTTACTCATTTGTTGGATGGCCTGTCCTCTGAGATTTATTTTATTTTTTTAATTTTTAATTTTTTTTGTATAACTAATGGCATGTCATGTCCTCTGAGTTTGTGAGAGTTTGGTTTGGCTGTATTGTATAAGAGCCTAGTGCTTAGATTTCTGGCCAATCTCTTGGGTTGTTGGAGGATCTATTCCAGGTGCCTTTGGGCAGTTATCACCATTAGGGTTTAGGCAACCCTGATCAGTTTGTTGGGATTTGTTGTATGTCTTTCTTTTTTCAGTGGTAAACTTACCAAAATAAAGAAATAAAAATGCTTTGACCTAATTATGTCTTTGGTTGGATAAATTGACACTTTTGCTTTAGCGGCTGTATTTTTGTTTTCATTTTTTGGATTGGTAAGTAAAACACTCACCTGATGAATTTTTGAACCCAATGTCGCACGCCGCATCCTGTACTTATAGGGAGAAAAGATGCCAATCAAACTAGATCTCATTGGTGAGCAAATAACTTTTCAAGGCTGATTGTTCAAATGATCTTGTATTCTTGAAGTTTTGCCCTTTTTTGGTGTCAGATTTGATATTACTAGACTTTATTTTTCAATGTCTTAAAAAAATGTATAATCATTGTTTCTAGTGACAGGTGGAGCTTCTAGAATACACTTTGGTTTTTAATCAGATTAGGTATTAAGTGTCGCCGACTTCCAAAAGTCCAATAGCAACTTTTGAGTTACAGTGATTCTCTATTCTAAAATTGACTCATCATAATTAAATATTATAAGGAATTGAATTATATGCAGATGGCCATTGTTTATTGAGCACTGTAGCATCACACATTAATCCGAATCTCCTATTGCACGTTCAAGTCACTTTGGATTGATTGTGCTCAGCACAGCTAGAAGAATAAAAGAATTACATTATTTTCTAAAGAAATTTGTTTGTAAACTTCTGTATGTCAAATAGCTTATTTTTCTTTTTCTCCAAACTATTACTTCTTTTTTTTTTTGATAAGTAAGAGTAAATATATTAATACGAATGAAATAGGCATAGCCTGAGTACACAGGAAGTATACAAAAGAACACCTAAATACATTCTAAGATCAAGAGAATAAAGAGAGGAAGTCATGCACCAAACTATTACTTCTCATATTTCCTATACGTTAAAGGATTCACTTTTTTTTTTTTATTTTCTATTTGTTTGTAAACTTCTGTATGTCAAATAGCTTATCTTTCTTTTTCTCCAAACTATTACTTCTCATATTTCCTATACATTACAGGATTCACTTCTTTCTCCTCACATTCACACATAATTTGAACCCATGTGTGAGGGAAAATAGAATGCTTTTGCTTAGCCTATATTTCTTGGTAAACAAAGCAATAACCATGTCAATTCTTTGTGATTTTGGCTTTCACTTTTCCGAGAAAACTGCATTTCTATAGTCTATGAATTCACTTACAACGAATTTGAAAATGCGATCTTACCAAATGTGGTTAGCTATCAAATGGTTTCACTTAATCGGAGGGGATGGTAAATGAAGAGCCAATATTTTTAATTGCTTTAGCTGATATATTTCCCTTTTTTCCTAAGTTATTTGGTAACTTTTTGTTTACTGTTTTTTCCTTCTGAATAAAATGTTTACCACTAAGATTTTATGAACAAAACATGTAGAGGATCTGATGAACACATGTCTATTTTCTTAAGATTTTAAGGATCACATTGCGCAATATTATGAGCATCTGTTTTCTGAGTGGTTTGCTTGGAGGTCCAAACATGAAGGATTAGTACTGGAATTTTTAGAGGAAGAGATGGCCATGTGGCTTGAGATGCCATTTGAAGAAAGTGAGGTTCATAAAGTGGTAAAAAGTCTGATCCATGATAAAGAAGACATTATGAATGTATTTTAAGAATTTAGTACCGATAGTAAGTTTGAGCAAAGCCTTAGGTGTCGTTTAGATTCGAAGATGAGTTGAGATGAGTTGAGATGAGTTGTGAATAGTAGTGATATTTGTGAGTTAAAGTTGATGAATAGTAATGAATAGTAGTGAGATGAGTTGAGATGAGTTGAAATGAGTTAAGATGGGTTGCGAATACAAACTTCTCCTTAATGCCACCTTCATAGCCCTCATTCCTAAAAAAGTTGGGGCAGTGGATGTTAATGACTTTCGCCCCATCATTCCTTGTGAATTGGGTATATAAATAATTGCCAAATCCCTTCAAATTGGTTGATTTGGGCTGTTGAGAGATTATTTTAAAGTCACAAAATGTATTTTTTTTTCAAAGGTAGACAAATCTTAGACTTTGTGCTTATAGATGGTGAATGATTGTATAGTAGGCTCAACCTAGGTGAGCCAGGGGTGCTTTGCAAATTAGACGTGAAGGCTTATGAGCATATTAATTGGGATTTCATTATTTGCTCAAGAGATGTGGTTTTGGAGAAATTGGCGATCTTGGGTAGTACATGTATCTCTTTGTGCCTTTTCTATATTAGTGAATGAAACTTTCTTTGGCATCTTTAGTAGCTCTTCCTGATTTGAGACAAGGAGATCTGTTGTTCTTGTTATGTTTTGTTATTGTCATGGAGGCTCTTGACAAAATTCTATCAACTGGTGGTTGTGGAAGTTTTCTCTTTGCCTCTTCTTTGGGTGCCAATATTTTGGTGTGCTAACATTTCACATCTATTGTCTGTGGATGATAACCTGATATTCACCCCATATTATGTGGTGAACTTGGCTAACCACTGCCTTTTGAGTGCCCTTTTCCTATATTTTGAAGCAGTCTCTGGGTTGAAAGTGAATGTGGATAAATCAAAGATAGTTCATATGAGTAATGTTTCTAACAGGGATAGTTTGTCCTCCCTTTGGAGCCTCTTTCAAGGCCAAGTCTATCTTGGATAGTGTGAGTTTGAAGATTAAAGTGCCTATTGGTTGGTCGAAAGGGAATGTATTTGTCTTAAGGTTGGTAGGATCACTCTGATGAACTGTACCTTCAGTAATTTTTATGCATATTTCGTGTCCTTGTTGCCCCTTTTCATTAGTGTGGCCAATCAAATAGAGAAGCTACACAAGAATTTTTTACAGAGCGTGCTCGATGAAGAGTTCAACTTTTACAACTGGGATAATGTGTTCAGCTTGATTTCTATGGGCAGTTTGGGAGTTTGAACTTGCTTTTGTTCAATTGTGCTCCCGTAGGGATGTGGCTTTGGCGTTTCCATCATGAGAGGGAGGCCTTGTGAAAAGTCATGGTGGACTCTAAATTTAGTTGTGCTTGGGATGGGTGGTATTTAAATGAGGTATATGAGTCACATAGGGTGGTGGTCATGGAAAAATATCAGGAGGGGATGGGAGTTGTTTTCTAATCAGACTAGAGTTGAGATGGATGGCTGTAGGACTAGATTCTGGCATGACTTATATAGTGTGGAGGCATGGTCCTCAAGAAAGCTTTTCCAGAGGTGTATAGTATCATTCATGCGCAGGAGACTTCAATGGCTAATCTATTGGAGTTCTCCTGTGGCAATATTACTTTTTTTAAGCGGCTCATGATTGAGTGGTTTATGCCTTCATAGAGTTCTTCAATCTCTTGTTATTTACTAGATGAAGGCTTGGAGATGCAAATAAGATTCTTTGGACCCCTACCAAGGAAGGGAAGTTTACTATCCTATCTTTCTATAAGGTCTTGGTCTTATACCCTTATATAGTAACTGGAGGAATATTTGGTGTTCTAAGTTGCCTCTGAAAGTTGCGTTATTTGCTTGGCCAACCTCATTATGAAGATCCTCACCGTGGACAATTTAAGAAAACGCCATATTATTTTTGTAGATAAGGAAATGTCATATCATTGTGATGAATTTCTGCTGTATGTGCAAAATGAGCAGGAAACTATAGACCGAATTTTACTCCATTGTCAGATTATCAGTGCTTTATGGAATGACTTTTTTTCAGTTGAGTTGGGTTGACTTGGTTATGCCCAGAAGGATAGTAGACCTCTTTTCCAATTGGAGAGGGTTATATGGCAGCGTACAAAGTGAAGCAGAGTGGAAGATGGTTCTTAGCTGTTTGGTATGGTGTGTATTTGGAGGAAAAGAAATGATGGAAATTTTTAGGATTGGGAGCAGATGATGGAGAAGCTTAAAACTTACTTTTTAAATGCACCTTGTTCCTTTGGACTACTTTTATAGATTGTTATGGGTTTAATTTTCACAATTTCACCACAGCACAGGGGGATAAGATGCAGTGGAGGGTTAATGGCAGCAATAAATGGTCAGGGCATATTACAAAATATTGATATCACAAACTAATGCACATTTCCCTTGGAAGTCTATTTGGAGGTCTCGTGTGCCTTCTAAAGTGGCCTTCTTTGTATGGACTGCTGCTCTTGGGAAGATATAGACTACGGACAACTTGAGAAAGAGGGGCTGCGTTGTGATGGATTGGTGCTATTTGTGTAAAAAGAATGGAGAATTAGTGGACCACTTACTATTGCATTGTGAGGTGACAAGGGTGCTGTGGGATGAGATCTTTAGAAGAGTCGACGTCACTTGGGTTATGCCTTTGAGGGTGGTGGATTTATTGGTCTGTTGGAAGGAGATTCAAGGCTGTCCTCAAGTGGCAGCAATGTGGAAGATGATTCCGTTGTGCATCATGTGGTGTATTTGGTCGGAAAGAAACAAGCGGTGTTTTGAAGATAGAGAGCATACAATGGTGGAGCTGCAGAATTTTTTTATACACACTTTAATGCTTTGGTTTTTAGCCATTGTACTTAATGGAAACAATGTGCATGACTTCTTGTCTTTAATCTCTTGATCTTAGAATGTATTTAGCTGTTCTTTTGTATACTTTCTGTGTACACAGGCGATGCCTATTTCACTCGTATCAATAAATTTACTCGTACTTGTAAAAAAATTCACAATTTTCTTGTCTTTTTTCCTACTACTAGTTATGCATTCCTCTTGTATAGTTCTTGTGTACTTGGGCTATGCCTTATATTTTTTGAATAAGTAATCGAAATATTTTATAAAACTATGTTCCCCTTTATGATACATTTGATGGTTTAGTGGTCCTGCGATAGCTGTTAATCTTACCATAAGGTCTCATTTTGGCAGGTCCTTGCTTTTAGGGACATATCTCCCCAGGCTCCCACACACATACTAATCATTCCTAAAGTGAAGGATGGGTTGACTGGACTATCCAAGGTATATTTTTGTGGCTTTCTCAGACATCAGTTATCAACTATGCTTTGCACTTTAGCATGGAGGAAATGACAGGACAGATGCGACAATTTCCTCTCGTCTAATGCAGTTCCTAGTTAGAAAACTAACTTAACTAAAGACATCGTTTTCTCCCTTTTTCTCCTCTTGAGACCTTGCATCTAATACCACTCTGTCAATTCATCTCTTGGGAATTTACTTCAATCAGCTAGTTCTTTTATTTTTCTCCTTTCTTTAAGTAGCTTGAAGCATGGCCTAAAGTTTCAAGCTTAAAAGATTGTTTTAGTTATTGGTATTGGACCTTCTAGTTCACTCCCTTACAATTTGAAATTGGTTACTGGAGGGCACTGATTAATATTAGGCCTGTGTAATACATCTATGATTTGTCAGTTGGCGTTCCTTACAATGGAGGAAAAGTAACACGTGTCTGCCTAGTCCTAACACTTTTCTGCTTGCATAAAGAATTTCAGGTTCATTAGCTAAGCAATATAAAAATTATGAGCAATCCTTTTCGTAAATATCATATGAAATTATAAGCATGCTTTCCATTTTTGTAAAGTTATTTACATGTCAGTTTCTTTGATGTATAATAGCACGTAAATGGCCATGTCGCATATCTAGGAGTTACGTTTTGTTTTCTTGTGGGTACAAATTATGTCAGTATTTATATGTCAAAATCAGGAAAGACAAACTATTTGTTGCAAGGTTGAATGGATTGGTAAATTCGCTACTGTTCATTGGATAAAATTCTTTACCTGAAAATGGATGCCAGATAGAGTTTTATAATTTGCATGAATTTACTGTGTCTTGCAGATTATACTTGCTAGTGCCTGTGCATTCTAAGAATTAGGTTTGAAATATGCTTTGAAACCTTTTCTGCCTCAACTTTTTACTTAATTGGAATTTCGCAGCAAGCAAGCTAGGGATATGCTATGGATATATACTTATATATAAAAAAAAAAAAAAAGGATATGCTATGGATATTTTTTTTGATAAGCAAGGATATGCTATGGATATAAATAGGCATGGGATGATCTTTTTTCTGGTATAGGTTTGGTTGAGCATTTTGTATATCCTTGCCCATTAAGGTGAATTGTTATGCCATGCAATTTGTATGTCTATTCATTTGTTTATTTGAATATGTTTTTAATCAGCTTGTGGTGCATCACATTGATTTTTGATCAAGGTGATTCATTTGTGTCCTTCATTGACGTGCTGTACCAAATGAAAATATATAAACCCTTGCACCGGTTTGTTAAAAAAGAGGCAAACATCAACCTATCAAAAAAAAAAAAAAGAGGCAAACATCTAGAACTAGTTTTATGATATTGGCTTTGTTTACCAGGCTGAGGAGCGGCACTTTGAGATTCTTGGCCGCCTTCTTTACACTGCCAAGCTTGTTGCCAAGCAGGAAGGCCTGGATGATGGCTTCAGGGTTGTGATTAATGATGGGCCAAATGGATGTTCGTGTTCTTTATCCTTTGTCACCACCTGAAATTTCTTCTAAACATTAGTTCTGATATTGTGGGATTTCAGTTTTGTATTTCTCAAGTATATCGTAGTTCAGCTTTATAGTGGGGATGAGGTTGTCTTTTTGCAGGTCAATCGGTTTATCACCTTCACATCCACCTCCTTGGGGGACGACAAATGAACTGGCCCCCTGGCTAAGATTGGAGTTATTTGGACCACGATGGCCGACAAAGTGTCAATGGCAGTGATATTGTGCATTGTCTGCCTCATTGGTACCTATCAATAAGCAAGAAATTTGAAATTGTTGGCTTTGACTTCTAGCATATAACGTAATACCCATTACAATAATCAGGTGGTTTGTAGTTAAACCATTAACTTGTGTGTTATGTGCGTGTTTTCACGTCAATACTTCATGTTGTCATGTGGTGTTTGTGGTGCTCTAAATATTTCAATCAGTGCAGTACACAAGGGAGGTAGATTGGAAATTCTGGTTGTTGGTATGGCATGTAATTTTCATAAACCGATGGCAACTTTGTATCCTAAACCTAAAACGTTGATGATCAACATTGAACCTCCTATTTTCAGGACTACTGGGGACAGTTGTCCTTTAATACGCATGCACGTTATATGTGATGCCCTGTTTGATGTCTTTGGTCCGTACCTGTCTCCTTATGTAGATTTAAAGAAGAAGATTAAATCAAATGATGAGTTTTGAATGAAATAAGTATGCAAAATGCATCGGTGCATAAGAGTATTTACAAGTACATAATAAAACAGAATAGATTTGGAATATCTTTCGAAGAATGCTATTCATCATCTCACATCACACACTTTATATATTTTAAAATTATTATTTTTTATTTTTATTATTTATTATTTTATTTTATTTTTGTTAAATTAATTGAGTTCTACGAATTATCCATATACTACATACTTGTTATAAGAAAAAGGAAAAAAAAATTAAAATAAGTGAAATGTGGTTTGTAGGGATGATAGTTGAATTATTCATATCCTTTCATACGTGAACCAGATCCACAAGTTGCACACAATCGTACAACACTTAGCTTGTGGTGGGCAAAATCATTTCCTCAAACCCACGCACAGAACCTATCATCCGAGACTACGATTCATCTAGCTGCATCATCCCCCTTTACCAAAATAGGAGACCGACTCAGAGCTTCAAGCTCTAGTCAATCATGTCAATGGACTAAATGGAAGTGCCCCCTGAACTCCCTATCCATAAAATAAACCCTCGTAAGTAGCCCTTTTGGGTATAAGGCTGCTTGAAGTTGATTATAGTCAGCACCACAAGATACGTAAGGTCGAAGTAAGGTTGCGTTTGGGTAATGATATATTCTCAGGTATTCTGTAAATATTGAGAAAACTAGGCCTTAAATATCAATGTTGAAGATCCCCTGCCCCCAAGTCGGTCTATGACGCACAAGCTCAACCCAGACATGGACTCAATTGAAGTATGAAAAACTCTCTGATTTGTACTACACGTCGCCAAATAGGTTCCAATGAAGTATAAAATATTAGGTTCCAAGATGAAGATCAGTCAAAACACCCCCAAAAAAATCTTTTCTGGTAGTTTTAGCAATGTCAAACACCTAACACCTGACTCGGTGAAACCCACACCCAGCAAGCAACTACCCTGCCATTAGCATGAAACTGAAACCCATCAATCAATTTCCTCTTTCAACTAAAATCTCCACAACTATTCGGATCACAAGGCTCAAGGCATTGATCATAAACACCAACCTAGCTTGTGCGTATCTCGAGCAGTACCACCTCTACCAAATATATAACACATTTTAAACATCAACTTTTACAAGAATCACCGAATCTTAACCCATTCCCCAAAGAAATCCCCTCCAATTTGAACCCACCAAGATATCGCCTTCTGTCAAACCTACCAAGTTCGAGATATGCTTCAAATAAGTATGCAACAATCTGATCCTGTAACCTCTCACCACTCCCATGACTTCGCTGGACATGGATATATTTGAAGTATGAACGAGTTTCTGATTTGTGCCACAGATATGGTCAAACGGGGCACATTGAAAGTTCCTACTTGCATTATTAATTCTAATGTCAAAAGTGGTGTCAAGCTCCCGCCCCAAGCCACATTGGGCCAATATTCCAAAAGGACTAGTTAATTCTTCCTCTTAAATTTTCAATGTCCTTGTAGGTAGAATGACTCAAGTCCCACATTTCTAGTCGAAATAGGCTCTGATATAATTTGTAACACTCTAAGAGAGGGGCAAGCCACATATGTGGGGAGGATATAATGCCTTCGACGTATGGACATTCTCTTACAGCCCCAACTCATATTCACCAATTCAGATTATATTATTCATTATATCCAATAAACAATATGGGACTTACAGTTTAACTATGTCATTAGTAACTGCATAAAAGTAATAACATTAATAATTTGAATGCCGGAAACAAATTATTTTAAAAAAAAAATTCTTTGCTAAAATAAACCCAAAAAATGACATACGGACAGTTGCGACACGAATTGAAACTAGCCTAAAAATAGTTAAAAAGGCTTTATATTCTTTGCTTCAACCTTTCTATACAAGAAAAATATCCCCACAAAACATGTCACACTCTTATTAAATGATTCTTGAATCATCCGTCTAATTTGACAAAGAGCTATATGATGTGACTGTCATATTAAATATAAATGATACTTGATCATCACAATGAACAAATGAAGAGATTAAGTTAAATGGATAAATTAGTAATAGAAATTAAAACTAACATAGAAAAATATTTTCCTTCGATGTCAATATCTTCTACATACTCCTCCGATTCTTGAATATTAATTAGTTTGTTCCCTTAACAGTTTTGAGTGCAGATTGAGGCTTGCACAGTCTTTGGCACCAATGAGCTTCTATATGGGTCCAATACATGTCCACCAATGTTGAATGCACACTCGGATGCAACAGTAAAAATAGGGATGACAAATACATCACGTGCAATCTCTGCAAAGATAGCATATTTATACGAATTTTCTTCCACCAAGGCAAAATTTCAAACTTGGGTGTCTTTGGTTCAATCCCATCCGGCAAAATACCTATACACCTCCAAACCAAATACCATACTATTTTCCTCCTCAAAGTATTGGTCTAGAGTCCGATTTATCACCAATAAAACTTGAGGAAGTAGCACTGGAACTTCCTTGGGCCACATTTGATCTTCCACTACTTAGCCCATTAAACTTGTGATATTGCTCAATCAAACGATTCAAGAGCAATCTCACTTTGGCCTCAATTTTATCTCCATACTCAATCCCTCCGAACCTTTTAAACCAAAATGCCATGGACTTAATCTTGAATTGAGGGTCAAGGACAAAAACTACATAATCATATTCATCCTATTAGTGCTCCCTTAATATTTCTCAAACTTAATCTTCATATTAGACGTCATGCTCATCAACTTACCATCATCACTCTTATACATCTTGTTCAAACTGTGCTCAATCATATAAAGTTGTTGAAATTGTATAGTTGTTCTCATGTACAATTAACTAGAGATTTTCAAGACGTTATCATAAAAAACTTTTAGAAACTTTATAAATATCCGAACACTTTGCCAATCCTCAGACTTAGGTATCAAAAGTAATGAATCCTCCATATTCATAAGCATAAAAGTTTTCATAATTTCTAGCAACACCTGACATTAGGTATGTTGAGTTCCATCTAGTAGAAACATCTAGACACCATTTTCCCACACTCAATATTCAGCCACTTTGCACAATTATATTGGTTACTGCATCATATATATCTTTCCAACCATCACATACAATGATGTTTAACATGTGCAACACAATGCATGTGCAGAAATGTGCCCCCATAATGATGAACTCCTTATGTTTTATGTTCCTTCTCACATGATCAATAGTGACATCACTAGAAGATGCATTATCTACAGTGATGGTAACAAGTCGGTCAATCTCCTAACCAATCATGCTGGACTCTAACATCCAAGCATTGGTCTCACCCTTGTGATTAGGAATATGGAAAAACCTACATCTTTTCTTGTCCAAGACTCAATTTTGATCAATGAAATGACATGTAACACATATAATTCATATTTTGCATCGACGTCCATATATCGATATTTAAAAGAACTATTTAACAGTTCAACGAAGGAATTTTTGTTGCTCTTCATTACATAAATTAATACAATCCTTTTGCAAAATGGTCTAGGAATACAATTTGTACCTTGGCTCTAAATTAGACACAAGTTCGACAAATGCCTCATGCTCCACAAGCCTAAATGGAAATTCATACTGGATAAAATACTTGACAATTCACCATTAATTTTTTAGGATCATATTTTCCTAACTTCTTTTATGATGGGGGAACCACCTCACAGCAGAGCCCTTAGGCTTACCCATAGAACCTAAACCCTTAAAGAGATTAGCACAACAACCCACCGACATGGCCTCCCACTTAAATTGTAGTTTGATCCCAGGGAGAATCGAACCTATGACATGGGGCTCATGCACAGAAGTTTGCCCTTTCCACTTTGACGTACAATAGGAGAATTTCTAAGCAATTACCTTGAATCAAATTCAAGGGTTATTATTTTTAAGTTATCAGTTAATTTTCACAGTTTGAACTACTGTGTTTCTATATTTGTAATAGAACACATACATTATTTCTACATTTTTCTTGTTAATATTAAGGTTTGTTATATATGACACCAAAGAAAATTATTGATCCATTGAGGATTAAGAGATTAAATGGAAGAAATTTTCAGGTCCCTGGAAAAGGCATATAACTTTTCTTCTAACCCATAAAAGACCTTATATACATTGACAATACCAAAATCATTTGAAAATGTGGAAAATTGTCAAAGTGGAAGTAAAAGTGGAAGTGGCATAAGAACCAGAGATAAATGAGAAGAACACAATGCTTGGGGCAAGAGTTTTGATTTTACATTGCATGAATGATGAAATCATTTCTCTTTTCGAAAGCTATGAAACTGCTAAAGAAATCATGGATGCAATTGAAAGCAAGTATGAATTAAGATCTGATACTTACATACATATTTATTGTTAGATAAGTATAACAGAACTTGCATGAAAGAGAATGAAAGTGTGAGCGATCATGTACTTTAGATATAATTGATTGCAAAAGACTTATATGATGTTGGTCATCTTCTTATTGATAAAATGCAAGTTATCATCATACTCAATAATCTTCTTTTATCTTGAGAACATATTATTACTTCCTTAACATATAGTAGAAAGGAAACAACAATGACTTCACTCCTAGTTGTGAGGACTGCATCGAAACAATGGAAGAGATCCTCTCGTCAACTAAGGGCTGGCGAAGAAGAGGCAATTGGATGGACAATGTGCATCCAAATAGAGAAGAAATGCGAGCAATATATTGTAGAAAGCTTGGCTAATACAGTCCAACATTGGGTGATAAAGAAATACCCCTTGTAGAAAGTTCCATCTTGAGGGATAGTCCCCATGAAATTTTAAGGACAAAATTTCTTGTTAAGGAGGGGAAGATGTGAGGATTGCGTTGAAGCAAAGGAAGAGATCCTCCCATGAGCTAAGGGTTGGCGAGGAAGAAGCAGCTGGGCAGACAACGTGCGGCCAAACCGAGAAGAAAGGTGAGCGGCACATTATAGAAAGCCTGCCTAATATGGTTGAGCACCGGGTGATAAAGGACTTTTCACCCTGTACCACGTGAGCAAAAACTATGCCGATCATACAAGGGTGAGAACTAGGAGCTAAAGAGATTGGTAGTTTTGGAAAAAGAACGGCTCGCAAGATAAGACTGATACGAATGTGAGAGCTCTTTGAGACAACACAGAGGTGCTCAAAGGCAGCAACTATCGTATACAGAGGTCCACACTCCATAAGAAATGTCACACCTGGGGTGTGAGCCTGCGGAAAAAGCTTACGAACCTGCAAGCCATATGGTCTGATCTCAGAGGTATAGTCCAACACCACTTGGGAGACCCTCATTAGGGGACAAACTTTAGGATTTGACCAAAGGTAAATTGTAAAGGACGTGCACATGTTGTTCTCGTCAGTTTTTGCCATTCTAAAAGGCCCAAGGGCAATGAATGGACGAGATCAAAGGTCTCCAGTTCAAGCATGTCTAGAGTCAGACGAATGTCAGAGATATGACTGACACTCCCATAGTTTAAAAAGCATTGGATAAAAGCCAAAATTTGACTTTTGTGATTTTTAAATGTTTGCCCTTACGTCTGGTGCAAGTGACTTCAAAGGGTGCGATGGAAGGAGTGGTGCTAGTGCTACTGCAGTAATAGAAATAATGTTCAGGTAGGTTAGCTCCTACAATCGTACTGAAATGCGGGGTAAATGTTTGTGAGTATGTTGTAAGATAAGACTTTTCATATCTTGTAACTCACCTCTTTTTACATGAAAATAAAATATCTTATTCATTATATTTATTGTCTATCTTTATGCTGTGAATTTGAGATGTTGAGCTTGAATGATGCGAATCGACGATGTTGTAGTTTTTGAGAGTTGAGTCTTACTATGTGTCAATCATCTTGGACGGATTGAGGAGTCCCCCCACCATTCATATGGCACATTACCATGAGTTTCATATGGGTAGAATGATTCCCTATGATGATTGGGGTGGAACGTCTTCATATTGGCCTCACCTAATTACACGGGTAGACAGATTCACTGGGCTGATTATGTGTGGTGTTTTCAAGTCAGTTGATCTGGTAGAGAGAACCCTCGAGTTGATCATGTGTGTTGTCTTCGAGTTTGTGGACCAGCTTGAGTGATTCCTCGAGTCGATGGGTTTGGATTTGGTGAATGAGCTCACGCGTTGTCCTGGTAGAGTGAGTCCCCGAGTCGAACAGGTTGAGTGACTTCCCACTGAGATTTATCTGATGAGATATTGTGGATTTTATAAGATTTGATAAGAGGGTGATTCCTCTCCATGCATAAATATATGTGTTCACATATTTACTTACATAAAATTATGCATGCATATTAGTTGTCATTGTCTTTCATTAATAGGACTATTGGGGGTTTTAACCTACTAAGATTTCTTAGAAGTCTCACTATGGTGGTCCCACTTGCATTTCGTATACTGGAGCAGTAGATGTTGATGCAAATGTAGCCCATGCTGAGTTTCTCAAGGAAGAAGGATCAACCCTGCTCGAGTTGTAGACACATAGGCTTGTCTCTGATAAAAGTTATATATATATTTGTTAAGATATACATTTTGGTTAGGCAACGAACCATATTCGGCTCGTTGTACTTGGATATGAACTGATGGCGGTGTATAATATTATTTGAGAAGAAGTGACAATAATTTATAGATATTCTTATTACTAATGAATGAATTTTCTTATGGTGTAAGCCTCTGGTAAAATTAGTATTAGTCTCTGACCAATCCCTTACTTTTTAGCTGCAAATTATTTCTCTTACCATGTACTCAACCTATGTTTACATGCCTAGACCCAACAAAATATCAGGGGTGTTGCTGACTAGTTGGAGCGCAGAGGGGACGGATCACCAATGGGTTTGTGTGAACAAAAAGATGAGGAACACTCCATTGGTTCGGCGAAGAACTTAGTTGCGGGTGCTGCAGAGTGCAGCTAGTCCAACATGTGGGCGAGCAAGCACCTTGTAGAAGTCCTGGCAGGTGCATACTAGCGTGAGGTGGAGATGAGCGTCTCGCCTTATGGTAGGGCAGCTAGAAAAGTCATCTGCAGTGAAGGCGGGAACGAGGATTTGAAGAGGTTGGTGGCTCTGATGAGATAAGAACTACTCGTCTAAGACCCGGTCAAATCAGCACTCCTGTGTAACACCCTGCCTAATTAACCATTAGGATTAACCCTTAAACGCTCTAGATTAAATTTTTAATTTTGGGTTATTACTAACATCAATGTTGATAGTGAGGTTAGCCTTAACCTTGGCACTTAGTATCATTAAGCAAATGATTAGAGAAGATAGCCCATTAGCTAATTTAGTGAGGCTTTTAGGACCTTAGAACATTCATGGGCCTAGCCCAGGAAGCCTTAAACCAAGCCCTTAGGGAATTCAAGACTTCGTAGCTAGCTTTGACCCAAGCATAAGGAAGGCTTAAGGCCTTTGGGCCAAACTTGGTGTAGAATTGACCCATGACCCAATTAGGCTAAGTCAAGCCCTTTCAAGCCCATAAGCCATCAACCCACACACTTGGCCCTTTTAAGCCCACAAGGCCCAAAGTCATGTATGGGTTTGTTTCACTATTCAAGTTGAAAGCCCACTACACCATATCATGGATTTTCTTAAACCCATATCATACCCTAAATGCCCAAATTAAGTTTTGAAGGTTGGCTAAGACCATTAATCAACATACATGAGGTTAGTGATCTTTAAGCCATGCTTTGAAACTTAATTTTGTCTTAATCTTTTCTTAAACTTTTAACTCAAAATTTTCTTGATTTATTATTCCATTTCATCATACTTAGACCTTACTAATATCCTAGATAACTCTCCCCACATGTCATTAAGGAAAATGATATATCAAACCCCAAAACTTCATCAATTGGCTAATGTGTATCCCCTTTGAGTGCATGGACTATTTTGCCTTTAGGCCCAATATTCTTGTTCCATTTTTTCAAGGGTAATATGGTCCTTAGACAACTCATGAGACCCCTTCAAACCCAGAATAAGCCTTGGACGAAATTGGTTTCACAAACCAAACCAAGAAACCAAACCGATTGCACCCTTAGGATAGTTGAGTGGGAACCGGTTGGGTTGAGATTTAACCAATCATCTGCCTTGGCTGAGCTACCACCCCACTCCACCTCCATCACCACCCAATCCTCAAGAGGCCCCATGGCCATCATAAGAAATTTGACTCAGTTTTTCCCACCAAAGACCACCCAAAACCGAAGCTCAAAAACTGCCAAGTGAAACCACTTGAATCCGCTGGTTAGCATAGGTGGTTTGCTTGACTGTTTTTCAACTGAACCATGCCCCATGACCTGGCCATCTCTTTAGGACCATTGTAGCCACAATAAGGAGGAAATCATAGTGATTTCAGGCCACTATTCCCCCTGCACAAGGTGACATAAGCCGATGGAAGCAAATCTGGAAAATTTAGCTTCTTACACACCGCCCACCTCCACCAATCCCCTTGAACTAAAGCCGACGTCTCCACCCTCTTGAACACCTATAAATACCTCCCTCACTCTCTCATTTCCTCCATACTTCAGCTCCAAACTTTCTCTTGAGTCTTGAGAGCACTTCTCCCCCTTAGAGAGCAATAAAGTGAAACCGAGTAGGTTTTTGGTGAGTTCTTAAGTGTTCTTGAGTAAGGTTATCTTGAGAGCTTTGAAGGTCGTTTAATTTGTAAGTTTTCTTTCTCTTGATCTTAATTTGCATGTCAAGCTTTGTTTTCATGTGTGGGCATGAGATTTGGTGGAGTTTAGAGAAGAACATCATGCTTAGTTCAAAACTGGGTCATTAAGGATGGTTTAAATGTTTAAATGATTTTAAGTGGAAATTTAGCTATAGCATGTCTTAAGTATGATTTGATATGATTTATTATTGTCTTAGAATGATTATGGAATGTTTAATTTTTTATTAAAAGCATGCCATGATAGGATTTAATTCTATCTTGTTTTGATCATCAAAGCATGCATCGGTTTTGAATAAGTTGGTGATTAAGGATTCTTAACCATGATTAAGTGTTGGGATGAACTTGATTATCCAAGAATTATCCTTCATCATATCATTAAGGACCTTAGTGATTGTTTGTGATTAAAAAAAAATCTCATATGCATGCATTCATAGGGATCAATAGTTTAAAACACACTTAGGCATCAACTAGAGTGCATGCCACGGGTTGGGACTGTTTGAGTAAGTTCCACTTTGATTTTTAGAAATCCAAGAGTATATATGGTTTTAGAATGCCAAAAATATGAAGTCCATGAAGTTTAGTTAAATTTGGAGTTCATATGCAATTAGTGAAAAATTAGGGCCTTAATCGCAATTTTTGAAAGTCTCGGGGTATTGTAAATACCCATTTTTGAAGCCTTTGATTTTGAACCTCATCCATAGTAGTATTAATCCTAACTTAGTATGCACTTGATTTCAGCAGCTACGACATTTTTTCGATTACTCAAGAAGTTTGTAAATTGGCCTCTATCTTACACCTTGATAGATTTTTTATGAATTATTGATAATTGTTTCATTCATATTTCAATTATCATTTTGAGCATAAAATATCATGTTAAATGATACATTGAGTGCATACTTACATGACATGTGATATTTTTCACCATTTTTGCATGAAAGCTTACCACATATGCACATGACATGAAAAATATTTTTCAAGAATAACATGAAAATAATTTTTGTCATGACCCCAAAGGCTAGGATGGGGAATTATTCTAGTAAAACTCCTATGTCCACTCTGGAGTGTTTAAGAATGGAGTGGTAACCCCTGCATTGTAACTCACTAAAAAATGAGCAACACGAAGGTTGTCCCAACTGTAGGAGGATGTCGTGTAATAATTAGCAATAAATTCCTAGATTGTCTCCTCAGGGAAAGTTGCTTAAAATCAAACTCGTTTAAAATGATGAAAATATTCACAAAGAGAAACTAAAAGTTGTGGTATGTGCAATGAATGGAAGAGTGCAACAGGAATAAAAAGGGCATTAGTCATGAACTAGATTCATATTTTTAGATTTTTTGAGTGTCGAAATGAAATATAAGAGACTAACAAATTGAAATTAACAATCAAGAAACCAAATAAGCTAATTAAACAATCTCTATTAATCAGAAAAGTAATTAATAAAACCGAAATTAATTAAGTCCTAATTAACCTAATATGCAATGGAACTAAAAGATTAACAAAACTAAGCTAGATTAGAAAATAATTAATGCAATATGAGCTGAAAATTGAAAAGCCCAAAAATCAAAATTCTAGGCTTCATCCTTGTATTTAAATCATAAATTGTCAAAATCAATCCATAACAATTGTAATGTCTATTTAATGGAAGATTAAAGAAGCAAGAAAAATAACTAACATCAAGTAAATAAACAGCAAATAAAATGTCCAAAGGTCTAAGCCAAATATCTCAAAAATACATTATAAACTTTAAACTAAAATTAAATAAATAGTAAAGAGTGGAAAGAGCAAGCCAAATGAATGGAGATTGAGGTGGTAGGCAGTGGAGGAGACTGGGTAGTGGCAGTTGGACCCTTCAAGGTTCTTCAATGTGTGGCGCTCTCTATTTGTGTTGCGTCCAAAAAAAAAAAAAACAAGAAGAAAAAAATATGTTGGGTCCCTTGTGCCTTTTTACGTCTTCAAACCAAAGTGTAAAGCCCCATTGCCCTCTATTCGTTCAAAATCGAAAAAGCCCCTTTTTTTTCGTGCAGCATGCGTGCGTTTCTTTCTTTTTCCTTTCTCGTGTGTGTTGCCCAACGTGCGTTTTGAGAGAGAACCAAAAGAGCTTTGCCTTGCTTCCATCCAAACACCAGGAGAAAAAAATGTTGGGTCCTGCGTGCATGTGTGGCTTTAGAGAAACCAAAATAAAAACCTGCTACTTATTTTTACTTTTCTATTTTCTCATGCTTTGCATTTCTTGGCCTGAAAAAAATAGAAATAAAAAATAAATAAAATAAAATAAAATAAAAAGGAAGAATATATTATAAAAAATGTGTTGTGCATGGAAGAAAATATTACCCAATTAAATCAGAAGTTATAAAATTAAGCATAAACTATGTTATAAATCAATTTAAATCACAACTCGGATTTATGCATCTTAACAATTTTTCCATCTAAAACCAATAATAATGTAATGAAATTATTCAAATATATGGGTTCTAGGTGTATAACATATGCAATAATTCAGCTCAATCACATTGACAAATAATAGTCAACGGGTTTCGAATGAGTTCTTTTTAAGGAACACTGAAGCGAAATCAATATGTTATGACACCTAATGTTGGTGGGTGTACACATTATGATGTTATGTTATATTTAACGATGCATTGAGAACGAGTCTATAGACAACGTAGTCTCAACATGAGTTGTACTACGGTCACCGACAGGTACTCACAGTGCATATGGAGAACTGTGACATTACCACAGTTATGATGTTAATTATGAATTGTTAATAATAATGAAAGTTTATGATGAAGTTATGTTTTCAAAAATGGAAGTAAAAATGTTCATTGAATGAAAACATGTCTCCATTTATCTGAAAAGTTTAAGGAATCTAGATGGGAGACATGCATACTAATTTTTTTGCATTTCATGCATTGCATATTTATCATTCTTCATGCTTAATTTATTTTTGTGCATGTTGATTGTTTAACTTACTGAGATTTTGAGTAAATCTCACCCCTTGTAAGACCATTATCATTCCACTCGGAATGGTAGAAGTTGTGCCAGGTCTCGAGGAGGATGAGGTAGATGGAGCGTTGAATTCGACTAATTGAGGAGGAGCCGGACCTTGAGAGGAGATTAGATTTAATCCTGATATTTATAGCCCAAGTCTTTCATGCTTTAGAACGCATGAAATAGATGATTTGACTTTGACCCTTAGTTGTATCAAGATTATGCTACATTTGGTACTTTGAACTTGATGATCACTAATTAATTGGGATGTTTTTAGTTGTTCTGGCATAAGTTATACTTTCCACATTTGTTTCCACTGCGATTATTGCATACTGTTAGTTGCATACTAGGATGCATTGCATAAAACTGTCATGTATAGGGTATGTAACCTTGTGTTGCATGTCCCGACGTTCTAAGTCTCTGTTCCATCCCAAACGAAGGTTAGGGGCATCACAGGGTGGTATCTGAGTAGTTACATCTCTGGGTAAACCCACATGTCCTTAGGAATAATATGCCAGAGTATAGGATTTAATCTATAGACTTGCTAGGCTTGGAATCTTGCAGCAAGAGTTGGATCTGATACACGTGCCTCACAGGATTTGGAGAACTGAAGCAGCATGACACGTGAAAGAAGGGAAAAAAAACCCTTAAGGATCCAATACTCATCAGGATCAGGACCATTGTTTTGATGGAGGACGTGACTTGAAGAACGTGATTGGTTAGATGACGGAAACTATAAAACAGCAACAGGAGGTGATCCTGAGTCAAAACCATCAATGCCCGTAGTTTGAGAGGCAGGAGAACCGAGGGTGTTCATACGAGAAGTTTTTAATATACAGATACCCTAATTTCATGGGGACTGAGGGACCCATGAAGGCCAATAAGTGGCTACTGGATCTCGACAGGACTTTCGAGATCAACGGCTGTACTAAGGAGCAGAAGGTACAGTACGCAGGGCATTTGTTCAAGGTGAAGCCGGTATTTGGTGGGATACCAAGAGGCAACTTTTGATAAGGGAATTGGGCAATATCACTGTTTTGATCTGGCATAGGTTCAAGGAGGAGTTTGAAAATCGATTCTTCCCGAAGTCAATGAAGACCCAGAAGGCCCAGGAGTTTGCCACGTTGGTGCAGCGCAATCTCTCAGTTGAGCAGTATGCTACAAAGTTCATGGAGCTAGGAAGGTTTGCTTCACACCTGATTGCCATTGAGAAGATGCAAGCCCAGAAGTTCCAAGGAGGACTGCAACCTAGGATTCGCAGTTACGTGACTGGATTTTGTATCAATAATTTCTAGAAGTTGGTTAATGTAGCTGCAATAATTGAAGCAGAGCAACGAAGTGTGGCAGCCCAGATTAACCTGGAGCAAAAAAGGGCTTCTTCCTTCCAGGCAAGAGGGAATAATGCCAAAAGAAGGATCATTCAAGGAGCCAACAAGGGCAAATGCATTATGATAGCTCCACTGATTACTTGCAAGAAGTGTGGAAAGAATCACAGTGGAGAATGTTGAGTGGGTTTAGGAGTATGTTTTTGATGCGGTCAGTCAGGACATGATTTGGGAGTGCCTCAGAATGCATAAGGTGGAAAGAACGCTCCTAACAATTGGCCCAATCATAGGCCACCTGTTCAAGCTTGTGTGTACGCCATCACTCCTGGAGAAATCAACGAGGAGATACCCGAGGAAGAAGAGACAGAAGTCATCACCGGTATTTTCTTTAAATACCCCTCTTTAGAAATCCGTTTTTATAATAGATGCTTAGTACTTAGTAGTTGATTACACCTTAAGAAAAATCACGTTATACGAATATACGGCCTATGCTTTATTTGACTCCGGCGCTACAAGGTCCTTTGTGTCCGCGGCATTCGCACGCACGTGTAACCTACCGACTCAGACGCTACCTCAAGCTATAGTAGTGTCAATTCCTGATGGGAGCAAGATCACTTGTACCTGCATGTTGAAAAACTGCCCTTTAACCCTGAATGAGAGATTGATGGAATCTGACTTAATCGTCTTTGACCAACTAGGGTTCGACATTATACTTGGAATGAACTAGCTATCCAAACATTGTGCTAGGATAGACTGTCGGAGCAAGGAGATTATCTTCGATTCACTCGTAGGTGGGCAAATCCGTTGTATGGGAGGGATTGTGAAGGCTACCTCCTCTCTAATTTCAACTTTACAGGCAAGGAAGTGCATCTCTAGTAGTGCCACAGCTTACTTAATATTCATAATGGAGGATTATGGTTGTAATAAGGAGATTCAAGGGATACCTATAGTTGAGGAGTATCCTAAGGTTTTCACCGACAATTTACCCGAATTACCCCCCGATAGAGAAATCGAGTTCACTATAGAACTAGAGCCCGCTGCAACCCCTATCCATTAAGCCCTTTGTCGTATGGCCCCTCTAGAACTAAAAGAACTGAAGGAGCAGATAGAAGAACCACTAGAGAAAGGCTTCATTCGACCTAGTTCATCACCTTGGGGTGCGCCAGTTTTGTTCATTAAGAAGAAAGATGGATCATTAAGGATGTGCATTGATTATAGGGAATTGAACAAAGTAACGGTTAAAAGCAAGTACCCGTTATCGCATATTGATGACCTGTTAGATCAATTGCAAGGAGCATCAGTGTTCTCAAAGATAGACTTAAGGTCTGGTTACCATCAACTTAAGATTTCGAGGCACTTTAGAGTCGAATTTTGATAAATGATTTGCACTTTGAGGTTAGTATTATTATTTAGGATTTTATAGCAACCTTTTTTATTTTCCACTTTTTCGGAGTGAATAGTATTAGCCTCGGTGTTAGCACCTAGATCAGTGTTTTCAAAATCACAGTGTGAAATGTCCAAATCAGGTTAGGAAAGTTTTATTTGGATACTTGGAAAGATCTTAGCCACACTTGGTAAATAGTATTGGACAGTTGGCACCAAGAGGCACCATAAGATGGAAAATATGAAGGAAATCAAGTTTTGTGATCATGCCACTGAAGCAAAATCCTAATTCATCCAACCATCGAATTCATGCCAAACTAAAGAGGGATCCAACCCTAGAGAAATCCTAAACACATGAAATCCAATTGAAACTCCAAAATCTTGGTGAAAACCAAAACCCTAAATGGTTTCCCTAAACCCGAAAAGTTTGACTCCAAACCCTAATTGAAACCGGTTTTGGCCTAGTATTTAATCACTTGATTTAATCATTTCACATGCTATTAACAACTCAAATTCATGCTATTAAATCCTTATTTATTCTTTTAAACCATGGTAATTCTATTAGGCCAAGAAAAATTGGATTTGTGTTTGATAGCAACCCAAAACCCATTGAGACCCTAAAAGGAAGCCCACGCAGTTAAGGCCCATTAAGGCCCATGAAACTAAGCCACCAAAGCAAGGCTTGTGCAGGAAGTTTCTCCCTTCCATGGAAGTCTTTTCACTGCCCAAAACAGGCCTACAGTGGTTGATGGGAAGGCCAAGAGCCACCTCACCTCTCCCTCTTGCACGACAGCTGCTGGCAAAAACCATGGGCTGGTTTTGGCTGACACCCCATCACTCAAAGTGTCTTTTACACACCTCCTATCACCCATCCAGATGTTTAAGAGTCATCCATGTCCATTCTTCTTGCATTTGGTCACTTTTCAAGTCTTTTCTTAGAGAGAAAACCAGAGGAGCTCTCGGACAGTTTCTCTGGCTTACCTTGATTGACTTTTGTGAAGTTGTTATAAATGTTTTCTCACGAAGAGCCCTTCACATAAGTTTTTTCTCTTTGAGTCTAATTTCTATGTTAAATTTCATGCTCATTGGATGGATGGAAATTTGGTTTAAATATGAATACATCATTCTGGACGATAGTCTGGTCAGTGTGTGATATTTTGATGATTTTCACCAAGTTGTTCGCAAGATCTTATTATGACTTTTTTATAGATTATAGTTAACATGCGCTGATATATAAGTTTTCAGTTCTTCTACAGGTACACGGGGTTGGGTACACGGTGGGAATCAACTGACGATATATTATTATTAATAAAAAAAAAATGAAAAACACAAAATGAGAGGGAAATGTGTATTGAAATCGTAAACCCAGCCAAATCGAAAATCCTGTGTACCTTCCAAGGAAACAAACCCAGCCAAATCCAGGAAATCAGGACAAAGAAAGCCACCGAATCTACCGTCGTTGTGGGTAGCTGCCGTTGGCGTCGTTCTGGGTAGCCAATCAAAGAAAGCCACCGAATCTACCCCAACTAGTGGGCGTTGTTGTGAATATCCAAAGAGGTCTAATTCGTTTGAGAAGGCAAATAGGGAAAGTAACAATGTTGGGGTTATAGTAAACCCTGTTCATCTTACAAGCCTCGGAGAGTATGCGAGTCCTCAATTTGTAGTTGATAAGCTCATGATGAATAAAAAGACTCGCTTACTGGCCACAGCAGAACTAGTTAACACATCACAAATCAAACCAATTCTCCCTTTATTAATCCTTACACAATAATAGCTTTTATTTATAAATATGGGGGAAAAATAAAAAAGTCCAACAAATAAAGTATTGGAACTTTGGGAAGACTTAAGAGGGAAGGCTGAGGATGCAATCGAATTAAGCAAGCTGCCTTTGTTGTTTGACATTTAAGCTCCAAACATCCTGAAAAGTTGGCAAAATAGTTGGTTCAAGTACTGGATTGTTGCATGGCTAAAGGCATGAGAATCCATAAAATGAGTACTCGGAGTTAGCCTTTACCTTTGCACTCGGGTCTTTACCTGTTTGATGCTGCATAAATGAAAATATTTATGTGTTTAGAGAATGGAACATGGTCAGTTGCTATATATTCATTCATAATTTTGGTTTTTTGTTTTCTTTTGTAACATGTCTTTTTTATGGTGATACTGGTTTGGTATTTGGCTTAGGTTCTAGTGGCGAAGCTTCTTCACTTAGGATGGGTACATTCTTTGCCTGTAAAAATGAATGCAGAGCGATGGAAGCAGAGATGTGCTTTGTGTTGCGTCGAAGGGAAGGGAATCTGTAGTTGAAATGCGGGGAAGAGAATTTGCAAATGAAACGTAGCGTTTCATTTACCCACGTGGAGGCCCATGTACGCGGGGGTTACCCCTCCCGAGTGCAAATAGACTTTTTGATAAGATTTATGAAGATGTTTTGCATGTTATAAGTTTTTAATGAGAGTTTTACTTATATCTAAAATGTTAAAAATTGGGAAGTTAAAAACATATTCTATCTAGCTTGAATCTTTTGTCGTGAAAGCATGCTCCAATGGCTTTAATATTTATATATGATGCTCTTAAGACTTTGATTTACATGTTATGATGTTATTTTGAGGAATTTTGATGTTGGTTTTAAATATATGAATTTTTATACATGAAAAGGTTCGGATGGGTCTTATATTTGAAGTTTTCGGGTAGATCTATCTTTTGATGTATATTTTGCCATGTGATCTTAGGTTTGATCTTACGTGAAAAGAAATTTTTGTTTTTAAGATGTGAGTTTTTTTTTTTTTTTTGTTGTTTTAGTATTTTATTTTAGTATAGAATATGATTTTGTATGTTGCAATATTTCTGTTTAAGTATGAAAAATAAGGTTTGATAGAATTGCAACAAAAACTAAGGGTTTTGGTCTATGCATGTTTCGGTCCATATATGCTTGACCTAGTTGTGATGTATTTTAAATTTTTCTAATTAGATATTTGAATTTAGGAAAAACTTTACCGAAGGAATGTAAATTTTGGTGAGTTTTAGAGTTGAGATGTGAAATCCTTAAATTAGGAATAAAATAGTAATTTTTCCACATGTAGAGGGGTAAAACGGTCATTTTACTCTAAGTCAGTATTTTTATGTTTCTAAACTATTAGTGAGGAGCTTCTGACATTTAAAAATTTCTCCTCACATTTTCTTGTATTTCGTACATTTTAATTCGTCACGCTACAATCATTGTAAGTTAGCTTCTAACTTACTATTAAATTATTGTGTATGTGTATTGGTAAAAGAACATTTGTTTATGTTCTTATGTTCTTATATATGTCATGTCGCTAAATGTATGTCTGTTACACATTATATGATGTTTAAAAGTGTTTATTTATTATACATTATATCATGTCACGAAATGTTTATCTGTTGCACTTTATATTATGTCACAAAATATTATCTTTCATGTCTTATGCCATGTCATGAAATATTCATCTGGTATATGTTATGTCATGTCACGAAATATTATCTGTTACACGCAACTTCATGTCACGAAATGTTCATCTGTTTCATGTAATGTCATGTCATTCATCTCATACACATGTCACGTTACGTTACGTTACGTCAGATCAACTCTCCTTTCGTTTCATGTCACATTATGTCTCGAGTACAGAGTGTGTCTCGAAAATAGTTTTCCAAGTCAAGTGAAGTCTGTTTATATTTATCACGATCCTAAATGCTAGGATGTGGTAATATCCTAGTGTAACTTTTTTGTTCATGCTAGAGTGTCTAAATTAGTGTGTTATTTCCTAAGTTGACAAAGTACCGTAACAAGCTTTGAATGTGGCCTAATTAACTGGTCACCGAAGCGAAGTCAGGCACCAACGTCGATGGTGCCACCCACACGTTCAATTTCATGCTATATGAACCTGTGCGAGTGTAGATACCTGTTACGAGATACGTATATTACATTTTTTTTCATAGCAAATGCAAATGCCTGTGAACTAATAAGTATGTTAATGCATTCACAGCTGGTGCAAATACCTATGTTGTGATGCGGTATCGGCAGGGACACACGGCTCATATGTTCATATGTTAACGTAGTTACCTATGTTGGGTGCTACAAGGGGAACCGTGTAGCACCCATATGTTCACGTTTATTAATCATGTTCAAGTATTGAACAAGATTTCAAGTTTATGTATTTCACATCTCAAGCTTATGCCATTTCACGTCCAAGTTCATGTTTAGTTTCACGTTAAAGTCCATGTTATTTCAAGTTCAAGTCCAATTTCAGTTTAGTCTTAAGTTCAGTTTATCTCACGTCAGTTCATGTCATGTCAGCATATACCATGTTATTTATCAAGTCACGTCAAGTTTATTCATGATCTTTATATGCATTCATGTTTTTCCTATCATGCATGCATCTTTAAACTGTCAGTTTAAGTTCTTTGTTAATTTGCTGAGATTTGTAATAAAATCTTATCATGGTAGTTCCAACCAACTACCATTCCCCCTGGAATGGTAGACGATGAGTCAGGACTAGGAGATGCAATGGACATTGGCTGACTGGAGTCAATCGATTAGGTAGCGAAGGCACAACATAGAGCTCATTGCCTACATGCTCCATTTTATAAATAGTATTATGGCATCCTTGACTGAGTTGACGCTACTCAACAGATTGGCGTAGTGGATGCTTTAGTTTATGCTTGTATTTAAGGACCTCTGTCTCCTTTACTCTTGTGATTACATACCTTTTGGACTTATGCTGTAATCTTGAATGTCTATCACTTTCAATTTATGGATTATGTTTAAATGTGTTGGGATATATTTCATTTGGTGCATGGTATTGCTAAAAAACAGTATTTGCTGTGAATATTGCATATTACTAGATGCATGCTAAGTGCATTGCATCTTAAATTGTTATGAACGGGAGCAGGTAATCTTGAGTTGTATGCCCTGACGCTTCAGAGTCTGTCCAATTCCAAGCGGAATCTAGGGGTATCATAGTCAGTCCTTACAAAGACCCTTCATTTCGTCAATAGTATACCATCTTTAAGGCTATAACCTTTATGAGGTGTTTGGCCTAAGGTTAGCTACTCAATCATTGCTTGAACCTTTTCATCGTGCCGACAAAAGGCTTGATTTCAGCAAGCCACTCTAAAGAAGTATAAGAAATGATAGATGAGAACAACCCTTCTTTCTCATACTCAAGTATGCTACACTGATGCTCAGTTTCCTGCCTTCTAGAAAGTGAATTAGTTACACGGTTCTCACTACTCTTCTTATATTCTATAGTAAAGCCATATCCTAGTAACTTTGTAATCCATTTTTGCTGAGAAGGCGTACCTACCCTTTGCTCCAGCAAAAACTTAAGGCTACTGTGATCCGTCTTCACCTTAAAAGGTCTCCTTAATGGGTTTGGCTGCCACTTCCTCACTTCTTGTACAAGGCCAACAATTATTTTTCATAAGTAGAAAGGCTCAAAAACTCTTCCTTTCAATGCATGGTTGAAATAGGCAATAGGTATGTTCCTACCTTTCCTTAGAAGCATTGCACTCCACAATGAAAGTCTTCTCAAAATTAGGGAGAGCCAACACTGGTGGTAAAGTACCCACTGACTTGAGCTTTTGGAATGCATCAATTACAGTTTGGTTTCATTTAAACGAGTTCTTTTTTAACAAAACAGTGAGTGGTGTAGCAATGAGGCCATATCTTTTTATAAATTTCCTATAGTAACCAGTTAACTCAGGAAAACCTCTAAAAGCCTTGAGAGTTGTAGGAATTGGCCAACTTGACATGGATTCAATCTTGGTTGAATCGACCTTAACATTATTCTCTGAAATAAAATGACCCAAATATTTAACCTTACACCCAAAGTTACATTTTGACACATTTGCATAAAGTTGGTGCTGCGGCAAAGTGGCCAGTACTATTCTCAAATGCATGAAATAATCTTCAACTGATTTTCTGTAAAACAAAATGTCATCAATGAAGAAGATAACAAATCTCCTTAAGTAGGGTCTAAGTACATCATTCATCAAGCCTTGAATAGTTGAAGGATCATTACTGAGTTTAAAGGGCATCACTAAAAACTCATAGTGAACCTTATGGGTCCCAAAGGCAGTCTTATGTATATCCTCTGGTTTGACCCTTATTTGGTGATAACTAGAACGTTGATCAAGTTTAGAGAAAATCACAGTACCATATAACTCATCAATCAACTCATAAACTGTTGGTGTCGAAAATTTATCCTTTGTCTCTTGATTAAGGGCTCTATAATCAATACACATCCTCTAACTCCCATCTACCTTCCTAACTAGTAGAACAAGAGAAGAAAATGGACTTTGACTGGGCGAACTACCCTAGACTCCAAAAGTTAATTGACTATCTTTTCTATCTTAGATTTTTTATAGAAGGGATAGCAATAAGGACGTACAGAAATTGGTTTGGTTTCTTCTTTCAAATTAATCTGGTGGTCTTAGTACTTTCTGTTTGGAGGTAACCCTTTTGGTTCCTTAAATATGACCTCAAACTCCTTCAACAACTTGCTAACCTGATGTTCTTGTGGGTCTGCTGCTAAACAGTCACTACTTCTATCCAACTGGTTAACTAAATTAATTTCCTCATTGGTGGCTGCCAAGTGCAAAATCACCCCTCTTCTTTCCATCTTAGGAAGCTTGTCTAAACAAACATCATTGACCAAAATGGAATTAGAAATAGTAAGCCCCTTTAGAATATGAGTTCTATCACCAGAAGATAGTCAACTTAAGGAAATCATATACAATGGGTCCTAGGTCCTGCAAACATTGAACCCCAAGCACTACGTCACCACCTCCCAGAGTTATGACATATAATTCCGTAGATAATTGAAGCCCTTGCACTTTCACTTCCACTGATCCACGTTTTCCAATGCTCATAATTATCGATTCCCCATTAGACACTCCCAACTTAAAGTTGATCTTTAGAAGAAACAACAAGGTTACATTTAGAAACAATCGAGTAGTCCAAGAAATTATGGGTGTTTCTACTAAAATACTACCCAATGAGACCCAATTTGGCCCAAGAACCTCATAGTACTAGGATTAAGATACCCAGTAATTGCATGCAATGAGATCTCAGGAATTCCCTGCACCAATTTAGTTTCTCCATCACACACTATAGCCTTGGAAGCCTCCAATACTGCCTCATGCTCCTCTTCATCAATTTGTAAACCCTCCATCAAGTAGATTTTGGGTTTTTTTTTTTTTTTTGACAAACATGACCTTTACTCCATTTTTCATCACAAGTGTAGCATAGCCCTTTCTTGTGCCTTTCTTTCATTTGTGAAGAAATTAACCTTCACTATTGGAGTACTAGATTTTTCGAAAAACCACTGAGAACTTGCTAACATATCCAAGGTTGTTACAACAAGTCCCAGAATAATTTCCACATTTCTAGTTAACTATAGGAGATTTCTTATTTGAATTGAACAACTCTTCTTCTTGTAATCTTGCTAACCCAAAGGCTGACAATAAATTGTTGGGACTCGGTATTCGTACCAACACTCTAATATCATCCCTTAGGCCACTGAAAAAATAACTTAATTTATAAATTTCAGGTAAACCCGAGTCGATTAGAAATGACCTCAAACGTTGTCTTGTAAACTACCACAGTCATGGTTTGCTTTAACCTCATCAGGGCCTCCATTGGATCTTCAAATGGGCCATTCCCAAATCTCACTTTCAAGGCTTTGGTAAATGAATCCCAATTCTGAAAACAGTCAGAATCTTTAGCATCTTGGAACCATACCAAGGCATCTCCTATACGTTATAAGAAGCTTAGAAAAGCTTCTACTGAGATGTCGCATGGTGTAACGAGAAATATTGATTGGATTTGTAAATCCAACCATCTTGATCAATCCAATCGAAACTTGGAAAGTCAAGCCTAATATTTCTAGCAAAACCTGCTGCACTCCAACTTGCTGCTAAAGTTTTTGTTTCATCATTCTGTACCCTTCGATTTGGACCATTACGATGGCCATTGGTAAAAGACTGGAAATTCTCATTAAGCTGCCTCATCTAAACCATTACATCCTTCAAGGTAATTGAGTGTTCATCTTGTACTTGCTTCTGTTGCTCCAACCGCCTATTGGTACTAGCAAGTGACTCTTGTAGCTGATCGATTCGAGTACCCTCTACCATCTCTGATTTTTCACAATTGCACTCAAGACCGCTGCTTCTCTGATACCAGCTTGGTATGACTCTTGGAAAAAAAGAATAGAACAAGAAAGGAAGATAAAGGAATCAAGAGTAAAAATTGACTGGCTTATTCAAGGAAACCATAACCTCCAATTCTTTAATTGAATCTTCTGAATTTACATGGAGCTCTTTTTATACAATTTCTGCATATGGGCTTATTCTGTACTAACCAACTATGTACAAGAATCTTACTGCATAAGACTAAAGAGCCCAATCCAAAGTACAACCCAACTCTACATCCTCTCCCCCACCTATTGCTATCTTTCTTTACAACCGCGTGTTCCTTAATCAAATATCATCACGCCACGTGTCCTTTTCCCAAAGTCAAGATACGACAAATGTTCGACAATGGATCAGCAAAAAACATCCTTAAAAGTGGAGACTTCTCCATCAAATCGTCCTATTTGCTGCATTAGGGAAACCGATTCTAAAATCACGGACCACTCAAACCAAAAGACTAGAAGAAACTCCAGCTGGCCCGTATCCATGAATGGTTGAAGTTGTGATTTGGAAGACCACCCGGGGTGTATTACCTATCAAAATTTCTTATACATTTATGAGAATAAGACAATGTATTTGTCCCTTTTGATACTCATCCCCCAACACTTGAGCACTTGATACTAAAATGTCATTTGTCTTGAGTTATCTAGAGGTAGTCCTACTAGAATCTAAATACACAACAATTTGCAATAAATAATGTTGTAGAGGGTGTTGGATATAATTATTAACGGAGTCCAGCCCATCACCAATAATAAAGAAAGAGATAAGACAAGGAAGAGATAAGATAAGGAAGAGATAAAGACAAAAGAAATTGACTCAGATACAAAAAAGTGAAAGTGACATAAAGCAAATATGACTCAATTACTTGAAAAAGGAAAGATGCTTCTATAAAATGAGGGAATTTCTACAAATCAAGGCAGAGAAGTCCTCTCCAAATTTTTACAATGAAGACATCTTCTTCAACCTCCAGAGAACCTTAATTTTCCTCCATTATATTGAGAGCTATGAAAGATTATGAGAGACTGTAAAATTATCAGATATAATAGATTTTGCTTCCAAAGAACCTATGAATTTCACCCTCGAGCTATGTGTGGGGAGAGCGACGGAGCTCGCCTCGATCAACAAGTGTGGCGGGCTCTTTGTCTACCCACACCACGAGAGAGCAATGCCTCGCTCCGAGCACAAGCAAGCTGAGCACTCAGCCTACCCACGTGATAAAGCTTGGGCAAGCTATGATGGTCGCCTCAACAATGAAAATGCGGGCACTCACCCACCCACATTATGGGCAAGCAATAATGTTTGCCCTGAGCCACGTTGATGGTGAGCAATTAGCCCACCCGCACAATAAAGAAAGGGTGAACAATGAAGCTCTTCCCGAGCAACGGGCATTATGGGCAATCTGCAAGCCCGCATCTCGCCGAGCAATGAAACTCGCAGTGCATGCCTAGGAATTAAGCTCTACACTCAAGAAAGAACGATGGACACCACTCCCTCGAAACTACATAAAGGACACCACTCCCTCGAAACTACATAAAGCTAAACTTTGATGTAGCAATGTAGAAAGATTTTTAGATGCTAATTGCAGCTTGCCACAACGAGAAGAAACTTCTTTATGCCTGCATCTGTTGACGCCATTACGACCACTTATAATGAACGTCTGACTTTGGATTGGAAAGAAAGAACATACTCTGCACTATGTAGCCAAATGGACTGCTTCCAATAAAGCCCTTGGAAGAATCCCCCGTCACTCCATCCTGAACCATCTCCTTGACCCATATTTCAACTTTAAATACCACTTAACCTTATTTATTAAGGCATTTGTATAATATCTGCTTGTTTATCAAAAGAAATAACACATACCTCTAACGGCCAATGGGTCAAGTGGCAGTCTGTCACTAAAAATTAGTACTCCTTTAAATAATTCTAATGACATAACATTTGGTAATAAGACGGGGCGGAGGATGAATTGACACTGCCAAGAAATGAATAAAGAGGGAGAAAATGTCCCCATCACCTAAAATATACTGAAAAGAGAGAGCAAAGCATGATTCTTCATCCAGGTCCCTCCGCTTCTGGCAGGTCCCAGTGCCAAGTACAAACCAATTGAACCAACAAGAGAATAACCAGACATTTTGTATTTTAATCATATCTACAAATGGAGTACACGTATAGATTTACACAAAGTATGGTCTATAATTTCTGAAACAAACATATTACACAGGACTACATTGACAATGGGGAAAACTATTTTGAACGATGCATGGGATCTAGTTCGAGAGCTGCTCTCTCCGCCACAGCATCTTCTCCTTCCTTGAACTCAGTCTCCAAGTCTAATCCAAACCCAGCATCACTACCATAAAAGTCCCGATCCCATGTACCAACAAGCACCTTTTTTTGGTCACTTTTTTGCGTCACTGAGGAGTCAAAGCCATCTTTTAGTTCATCATCCAACTTTTGTTTCTTTCTGGGAGAAGAGGGCCCCGCAGAATTACCACCAGGTGGATCTGACCGAGATTGCTTTTGCTTATCATCATCCAATGGCAAAGTCTCAGAAGCTTTCAGTGCACCACCTAGTTTCTGCTGCTCCTCAATGATCTTCTGCAAGTATTTACCCTGAGCTTCTATTCTCATTTGCAGCTGTCTTTGAACCTGAAATGCATGTAATCAAATAAATCTATAGACATCCAATTAACCAACACATGGAGCCCCCAGAGTGCACTTATCATCTGTGACAAGGCTGCATTTGGTACTATAGAGGACAAAGGAAATAGTTCCAGCAAACTAGCCTTGCTTGAATTAAACATTCAACAAAGAGATATGGGCTACATGAAATAAAAATAAAATAAAATAAACTGACTTGAGTTACCATGTCAAACATAGGAATTAAAAACTAATTAGCTACTGCTTATTTATATGCTAATGTGATCTCATATAAAAAACAATCATCATAGCATGAAGAAACTGCGATGGAATAGACCTCTGTAACTATTACCTACGATTACACATGACAGATATTGCCATTGCTAATTACTTCGGTTTTGTTTTCCATTTCTGGCTAATAAAAACAAGACTTGGTAGGTCAAGACTTGGTACGAGTTGTTAAAGACAGACAGCCGTAAACCTTCCAGTTTGTCAAAGGTTTCATAGGCAGTCATTGACTCTTTGATTATATAGACAGTCCTCATATGCATACAAAACAAGCACTAGACTTATTACCAGAAAGAGGCATATATATATACATATATATATATATATATTGTAGTTACATCTCCTTGATGGAGTGAGATTTTGTCTGTTCAGGATTTGCTTTCCATTTGGTGCACATTCTTTTTTTTTTTTTTTTTTTTTTGATAGGTTTGGTGCACATTCTTTACAATGTATTGTTATTGCTTTTTGTTCATTAGAAGCATATCCTCTTCATATGTTATTTCTTGATGAGCATTCCTATGTTCTTTCTTTCCCCTTCAATACATTTGCATTTCCAGAAAATCCCATATCTCAAAAGAATAATGTTGCAGATTAAAAAGAAAAGTTCAGAAGTTGCGGACTAAAAACCTTCTTTCAGAAATTATTTAAGCAAAATGAGAGCATGACAACAAACCTCAAGTTGTTCATGAAGACGCTTCTGAACCTCCATTTGCATCCTCAGTGCCTCATTAATTTGCATTCCCCTAAACAACAGGAAGAATTTGCAGATTGTTAGAACTAGTTTTAAAAGAAAACAAGAGGAAAAGATAGCATTTTGAAGAGGACAAAGATACCCACGGAGAAGAATCAGAGGCAGAAAGGCTGTCTCCAGAACTTTTCTTCTCATCTTTAAAACCTAAAGGTCAACAACAGAATTCTCTTTAGTTAGTTTCATAGCCCAAAAAGTAGAAACAAAATTCTATTGCTGAACTATAGGGAGGAAAAGTAAAAGGAGCACCTTTGCCATCACCAGGAGATTCCGGAAGGTACTTTGCAAGGCGATACTTCTATGAATAGAAAAATAAAGACAATTCCCACTTAATTTCACATATTCAGACATATATAGACAGATGAGCCTACATACATGAAAGAAACCTGACTAGTAAGATATCTGACCTGTAAATGGCTTTTCACATGATAGATAGTAAGTCCAGGTACACCCATCACTCTTAGAACACCTTTCGGTGTTGCCCCTGAAACCAATAAATAGAATAAATATAAGGGCAAATTTTACTTAAGCCATCAATATCTACTCAAGACCATATATTGATCAATTAAGGGCAACAGTTTCCATCCACAAATCTATATCTAATTCACAGTCCCCGAGATTAGTCGGGACGCTGTTCCCGGACACCCGGTGCCAATTAAAAAAAATATCTAATTCACAGTATACACTCATACAAAATCACAAAACCTTCTAGAGATTTCATCATTCAAACCACAGTTAAACATGAAAAATTATAGTACAAAAATTGTACAACAATGAAATGATAATTCAAACTTCTCATTGGTGACGAGACATCCGGAAAGTTTCAATATGTCCAATTTGATAGCATTTTCACATACAGACAAGACTGGATTTTTTCTAGAACAACTACAGCTGGGTCCTAACTTGCTCCGGAAGAAATGGTATCCCAATTTAAACCCCAAAACCTGACGATGATAAATTTGGACAACTTAACATTTAATAACCAAAACACCACCACCTTCGGGAAAAGTTCAATTAGAAATATCACAAATCCTTCTCTATATGCTCAGAGAACATTCAAACATCCAATTAACTATCCAAATTGTGGGTCCCAAGAGTTAGCATTGCAGTGTTAAGAATTTTGTTTGGGAAGTGAGATGAGATGAGAATTTTGTGAATAGTAGTAAGATAGTTTGAGTTGAGTATTTTTTAGGTTTTGGGAAATGAGAGAGAAAAAGTTGAATAAAAAATATTATAAAGTTAAAATATTGTAATAATATAGTTTTTTAATATTATTTTTGTTTGGAGATTTGAAAAAGTTGGAATTATTTTTTATTTTTTATTTGAAAGTTTGAAAAAGTCGTAATGATTAGTTTGAAAATTTTGTATTTGAATTATGTTTGAGAATAAGATGGGATGAGAAGAAATGAGATCAGATGAGAATTTTGTGTCTCATCTAAGGTCCCAAACCTGCCTATCATTCCATTGCTAGGGATGTATTACTTGAACAATAAATCATAAAACTCCATATGTTGAACCAAATTTATGCATAGTCATAACGTTAACTGGTGTGATTAAGGCTTAAGTGAGCAAAATTGCATTAACAATGATAGCTAGTGCATATCTTCCACATATGCGGGGCAAGGGGGGACAGAAGAGCCTGTTACTGCCCTACAGCCAGTTCACGTTCAGGCTAATTAACGAAAAATTATGCACCCCCAAAAAAATAAAAAATAAAAAAACCGACATGCGCCCTACAATGGTAGGTATACTTTCATTTTGATCCTGACTATCATGTTGGAAAAAATTGTTGTTAGGCCACAGAAATGCGGTACATATTTCAAGAATTCCTACAACTAGTGGATATATAATAATTCTGTATATTTGTTATAAGATGGATACCCTGCATAAATAAAACATTTTTCCAATTTCCTTGCATCGTATTCTAAGAGTGGTTTCGTTTCCAAGTCCTGCATCCTTTGTTGGACTCCTTTGGGTGGTGATATTTTGTAACCCATTGGCATTCTCCACTTAGGTTGTGAGCTTATCATCCCTAGTGTGTGTGCTTGTGTTACCTCTTTCTTCACTCAGAAAGCAAAAAAAAAAAAAAAAAGGTATCAACTTTCAATGATAAAATAAAGAAAAGAGATGCTAAAGATAGAGTTTAGGATACAAAAATGAAGAATTCCCGAGACCTGAAAGATAAGGTTGTTCTAGCTAGGAAACCGAGTTATTCAATAGAGGAGAGATGCAAGTTCGTGTCAACATGCTACCTTTGTGAAGAGCTAGGTTATGCTTTTCCAAAGTGCACCAAATTGAAAGTTAACCCCTGGATTAAAGCACCCTTAAAATAATAGAATGTGTGGGGATTTACCTCAAATCACAAGAAAAAACTAGCCGAGAGTGTGAACTAGACAAATCTACTTAAAGGAAGGTTGCAAATATGTGAAGTAGACAAGAAAACTAGATTATGCTTTTCCACAGGATTTACTTCAACCAGATCTTACAGAGGCGCACTCAACAGCAGCTAAAAATCACTCAAGTGGTGATAATTTCTTGGCTTCTGGTGGGAAAGAACATGGGTATGTTGAATGTTGTTAGTATTGATTTTAAAAATTTTGAGGTAGTAAGGAAGGGAAGATGGGTGCATATTACTGAGAGGGGATGGAAGTGGGTTAAGAATCTTCATCTGGAGTTAGCCACGGCATGGTGGTTCACAAAAGCACTGGAGGATTGCTTAAAGTCAGGGAGAAAGGGTTTTTACTCAGCACACAGAGAAGGTGATAGGGGCTTCATAGCTCAGAGAAGCTCCAATGCCCAAGGGGTTTTCATGGCCCTGGTGGAATACAAACAGGGGGGCCGGCGCAACTGCATTATCATTCCTAAAGGTAGAGAGGGAAGGGTGGAGGAAAATGATGGAGGTTTTGAAGGAGGGCGGCAGAGGAGGCCGTCACGTTGGAGTGGCCTCAATGAAGATGACAGCGATGTCGATAGCTCAACCTTCGTCGCAGTCGTATAAGGAGGCTTTATAGAAACCCAAACCGACGCCTGTTGCTAACCCTAGCAGGCGTGAGGTTGCCATTTTTGCAGAGGTACAACATAGAGGGGTCGATGGCAGGGGAGCTGTTTGCCCAAATAAGGAAGAAATACTTCGGGTGCTGGCAGAGATGCAGGCTCAAGTGGGAGAGTTGCAAAGGCAGATGTTTGGCTTAATTCGGTATATAGAGGAGGATAAAGAGGAGGGAAAGAAACGGTGCGGAGTGGAGGGTAGGGGGCAGGAAGTAAAACGATGCGGATCATTAATTGATAATGGCGTGGGCTGGGGTGGGCTTGGGTCAAGAGTAAGGCCCGTTGGAGGGGTGTTGAAGGGGAAGGGAGTTGGGCAGTTGGAAGGCCCGGTTGAGGAGGAAGGCCCGTATCGGGTGTGGAGACCCAAAAGCCGAAATGATATCGGCATTATGGGGGGGCTTCACACGACGGCGTCAAGGCACACGACGGAGCCACCACTTACACAGAAAGTGTCGCCGTCCCGTGGGGAGTCATCCGGTCGCGCGTCAGAGCCGATGCCGTCGCCGGAGGAAGAAAAAAAAATAGTAAGCCGATTGAGCATGTGGTGGTTTTGCAGGAGCTGGAAATGGAAGAGGGGGAATTTTTGGGAAGTAAGGTAGGAGATGAAAGAAGGGATCATGCTAGTGAAATACCACATGAGTCCGAGACTGAAGAACCAGAGAATCTCGGGCCAATACAGAACACGCGGAGGGAGGGTGAGAAAGGGTCTGATAGTGAAGATATGGGAACACTAGTGACTGTAAAGGAGAAGGAGCAGAGGGAGGGGGAAGGTGAAGGTGAAGGCTCCTTGGTTTTATTCAATCCTAAATCCGAGACTGAAGAGCCTGCAGGGGAGGATCCCTCTCCGATAAGAATTATGCATCCTTTACCTGCAGATTGGGTTATGAAAAAGGTGGAAGAATTACAGAGTTGTGTGGTGATTTCTTGCGTGGGATATGCAGATCAGTTTAGGGCATTGTTAACAGCCATTGAGGCAGGCCATTATCAACAGGAAGCAAGGCCAAAAAGAAACAGAGAACTGCAGCGGCTAGATTGGTCTATTAATTATGACAGTAAGGAGGGGAGTGCAACTCGTGGTAGGAATAAAGGGAGGGCTGGTATGGTTGTTAAATGAAGCCAAAAATTCTGATATGGAATGAACGGGGGTTGAATGAGATTAACAAACGCCTCCAAATAAGATCCTTATTAAGACAATGGAAGATGGACATTATTTGTTTGCAAGAAACGAAGCTGAAGCTTATTACAAGAAAAACCATACGGAGTATTTGGAGTTGTCAATATGTAGGATGGTCATACTTACCTTCGCAGGGGGCTTCGGGTGGTATATTGGTTATGTGGGACAAAAGGGTGGTGGAGAATATGGAAGAATTTGTGGGAGAATACTCGGTGGGATGTTTTTTAAAAAATACTATAGATGGTTTTGTATAGGCCTTTGCTGGGGTGTATGGACCTAACTTAAATAGCGAAAGACGTTTGCTTTGGGATGAGCTGGCTGGTTTATGTTCTTGTTGGGAGGTTCCTTGGTGCATTGGTGGAGACTTTAATGTGACAAGGTTTTCCAATGAAAGATCCGGGGAGGGGAGAAATAATCACGCAATGGTGGAATTTTCTGACTTAATATCTGAGCTAGAACTTATGGACCTTCCTCTTATGGGAGGTGATTATACGTGGTCTAATAACCAAGCTTGGTCAAGGCTGGACAGATTCCTCATATCTCCCTTATGGGAAACGCAATTTCCAGATGTATGCCAAAAGAGACTTCCACGAGTATGTTCTGATCACTTTCCTATAATGTTAGACTGTGGAGGAATTCCAGGGGGGAGAAGACCTTTTAAATTTGAGAATATGTGGTTAAAGACGGAAGGGTTTGTGGAACTGGTTAGGCACTGGAATTCATATCAACTAGAGGGCACTCCAAGTAAGATATTGGCTGGAAAACTAAAAGCTTTGAAAGTGGATTTGAAGTCATGGAATGAACAGATTTTTGGAAACGTAATATTACAAAAAAAAAAATCTCCTACAAGAACTACAAAGTTTGGAGGATGTTGAAGATGAGAATGAACACAAAGGCTGATATTAATGGAAGAGATCTCGTGGAGGCAAAAGTCAAGAGCTTTGTAGCTCAAGGAGGGGGATAGATGCACAAAATTCTTTCATCAAGTTGCAAACTCACACAGGAGGTTTAATGCCATAGAGTCCATGACAGTAGATGAAGGTATATCCTCAGATCAAGCCGTAATTAAAGATCATGTTGCTGTACATTTCGAACGATTGTTGACAGAACCCCATGAATGGAGGCCAAAAGTGGATGGTCTAGTTTTTTAGGCCATTGATCAAAACAGCATGACTTCGTTGGAGAGACCATTTGAAGAGGAAGACGTACGACTCGTCGTCAGAAAAATGAATAAGGACAAAGCGCCAAGTCCAGACGGCTTTACTATGGCATTTTTTCAAACTTGCTGGGAGGTGGTGGGAGGAGATGTCATGCAGGTGTTTCAGGAATTTTTTTCGTTTGGAAAATTTGAGAAAAGTTTAAACGCTACTTTTATTGCACTTGTCCCTAAAAAGGTGGGTGCCATAGAGGTGCAAGATTTCAGGCCGATTAGTCTTGTGGGCAGCATATACAAGATAATAGCCAAGGTACTTGCCAATAGGATGAGCATAGTAATGGATAAGATTATTTCTAAGTCTCAAAATGCCTTTGTGAGAGGTAGACAAATACTGGATTCAGTTCTTGTAGCCAATGAATGTCTAGACAGCAGGCTTAAGTCGGGGGTACCAGGTATTTTATGTAAGTTGGACATGGAGAAGGCCTATGACCACGTCAATTGGAATTTTCTGGTTTATTTGTTAGGTAGATGTGGATTCGGGGAAAGATGGAAGGGGTGGATAATGCATTGTGTGTCGACGGCTCGCTTTTCGGTTTTGGTAAATGGTGACCCGGTGGGCTTCTTTAATAGTTCACGAGGACTACGACAAGGAGATCCACTTTCACCACTCTTATTTGTCCTCGTGATGGAGGCACTTGGTAGAATGGTGTCGGCGGCTGTAGCGGGGGGGTTTTTCTCAAGTTTTTCAGCGGGGGCTTCTAACCATGGCTCCATCACTATTTCTCATCTTTTATTTGCTGATGATACGTTGCTGTTTTGTGAGGATAATGCAGGACATATTCAATCTCTAAAAGCTATCTTACTTTGTTTTGAAACGGTTTCCGGGTTAAAGATCAATCTTACTAAAATGGAGATGGTTGCAGTGGGTGCGGTGAGAAATATTAGTGGGTTGGCCAGCTTATTGGGATGTGTGGTCTCCTCGCTACCGTTAAAGTATCTTGGTCTTCCGTTGGGTGCAAATTTTAAAGCTAAGACAATTTGGGAGGAGGTGTTAGAGAAACTAGAGCGTAGGCTGGCAGGGTGGAAAATGTTATACTTATCGAAAGGGGGAAAGATCACACTTATCAAGAGCACGCTATCTAACCTTCCCACATACTTCTTGTCTTTATTTCCCCTCCCGGTAAGCATTGCATCCAGAATTGAGAAACTCCAACGTGACTTTTTGTGTAGTGGACTAGGGGATGAGTTTAAATTTCACTTAGTTGGATGGGATAAAGTACGTACTCCCTTGAGCACTGGTGGGTTGGGGGTTCGTAATGTTAGATTCTTTAATAAGACTCTACTAGGAAAATGGTCGTGGTGTTATAATCATGAGAGGGAAGCCTTATCGAAAGGGGTAATTGATGCAAAGTATGGGTGTGCAAGGGGGGATTGGTGTTCTAATGAGGGGAGGGGGGCTTATGGGGTTGGGTTGTGGAAGCACATAAGGCAAGGGTGGGGGACTTTCTCGAATAATACTAGGCTGTGTTTGGGGAATGGCAGTAGAATCAGCTTTTGGAATGATGTGTGGGTGGGAGATATGGCCTTCAAAAATGCTTATCCTAACATTTTCAGAATTGCAAGAGAAAAGGAAGCTATGGTGGCTGATGTGAGGGTGGTTAGACAAGGTTCACAGGAGTGGAACATTAATCTCACTAGGGAGGCACAAGATTGGGAAGTGAGTGAGCTGGTGGATTTTTTCAGCTTATTATATAACATCACTACCGCGGGTCCAGCTGACGACATGATGGAATGGAGGCCTTCCAAGAACGGGAAATTTTCGGTACACTCTTTTTATGACATTCTTTCAGCTCAGGATAGACCTTATTTTCCTTGGAAGAACATATGGAGGAGTAAAGCACCTCCCAAGGCTGCGTTCTTTGTTTGGACAGCAACTTTAGGGAAGATACTAACCATGGACAACTTAAGAAGGCGTGGACTCATAATTACGGATTGGTGCTGTATGTGTAGAAATAGTGGAGAAACGGTAGATCATTTACTATTACATTGTGATTTTGCAAGAGACATATGGACTTACTTTTTCAGCAATTTGGGAGTCGCATGGGTAATGCCAAGAACGGTGGTGGAATTACTAGCTAGCTGGAGAGGGATCACAGGGACACCACAGATTGTAGCGGTGTGGAAGATGGCACCTATTTGTATTTTCTGGTGTATTTGGAGTGAAAGGAATGGTAGATTCTTTGAGGATCATGAACGCTCCTCGGAGGAGTTTAAGAGCTTTTTTTTGGAAGACTTTATATATGTGGGCCATTACTCTAGAGTTAAATGGTCTCAGCTTCCATGATTTCCTTGTAACAATTTGTAGTTCTTAATTTGGTATACTCATATGTATACCTCCGGTGTACTTGGGCTATGCCTATCTTTATCAATACAATTGCTTATTACCTATCAAAAAAAAATTTCTTGGCTTCTTGCCAGGAAACATGGGACCAGTTTTTTGTAGCCATTTCCCACTTTGTTTTTCTTTATTGCTGTATATACTTGTTTGGGGTGTTTGTTGGGGTTCTTCAGAAGATTTGAATGTTACTAGTAAAAAATGGATTTTCAAGAACAAAGCATATGAGAATGGTGTTGTACTCATCATCATCATTATTTTTGGATGGTAAAGTCTTACCAACATTCAAAATTTGATGAAATTTGTTTTCTAATAAAAGCTCAATGTTTCACTATAGTTTAACTCCATCTATTTACTGAGCATAATTTTGCGTCTTATCCCTATCTTGTCTTTAGATAGTGTGAGAAATGTACAAGGGTTAGAGTAGTAGAGGCACAAGTTCTAGGCTAGATTAGTGTTGTAATTTTAATGGATAAAAAGCATAGTATGCTAGTGTGGAGTTAGTTGTTTCTTATTGAATTTGAGTATTATATGAATTTATGTCGTGAATTGAATGAGTTGTAGTGATACTTTTGACATTACATTGGAACTCTCAAATATGTTTTTTTCTTTTTATTATTATTAAATATAATTGCTACCCTAGTTATTATTTTATGCGGATGTGATGTGTTTTCTTTATGTTTTTTTGCAAGTTAAAAAACATATAACATCCACATAAAATAAGTTATATGTTATGTGTTATATGTCACTCCTTTGCACTTACAAGAAGAGAGAAACACTACCTTGTCCAAATTGGTTTAGAGCAGGACCTTCTCCAATACGTTTTCACTATAATTTGTATTTTATAAGTAAACAATTGTATTAAGAAGAATAGTTTTCGCTTTAAAATTTTAAAAAGATTTTGACCTACATAATGAGGTTTTTCTCTATAAAACTTCAAGCTAAGGGGGTACCTTTATAGGAGAAAACAAAATGGATATTTTGGAAGGAATGCAAGCAATGGCAGGGCCAAGAATTCATCTAAGCTGGGGGGCAATTGACAAATATCATAATAATTAAATGTTCTAATTTCATTTTGTATGGCATTTGTATCTATGCCAATATACAAAACCCATATCAGAAATGCAATTCATGATACAAAACATAATATGAACATATCAATTGAGTACAAGATGCAAGCGCTTATCTAGTTATTGATATCATAAATTCCAAACAATGGTTCCATCGTCAATCTAAAACTTTTCGTTTCCTTTCAAAATAGTTGTAGAGAAGGGGGGAAGTGGAAATAGGGAGAAAAAGAATTTAAGGCATTGAAAGAAAGGCGTAGGAAAGTAAGCATTATAGCTTTATAAAAATCAACAGATTTTTGTTGTTTTTGATAAATTTTTAGGCCAGGTGAGCGTTATAGCTTTATAAAAAACAAAAGATTTTTGTTGGCGTTGATAAATTTTTTGGCCAAAGTTTTATGTTTTGAAAGGAAAAAAACTGTAGATTATTTTTTATTGGTACTAAAAAAAATTATGGCGATACTAAACACATTTTTTAGAAGAAAATATGGGTTTCTTTATGAGTTTTTAGGTGTTTGTTATAGAGTGTGACTTGTATTTTTATAGGTTATAGGATTTATTTTACACTTTTGGAAACTCCACCTCGTTGCCCCAACAGAACTAAAAATAAATGTATTTGGCCCCACAAAAAATATTTAAAATGGCTAACAACCAAACATTAAGGATTTCAAGACAACTTCTTCAAAATTAAGGGACCAAAACGCAACACTAAACCACGAACAGAGAACCTTTACCGAAAAGAAAGCCATTACACTATGAATTCATGAAATTTGAAAGGAAACTAGCATGTGTTCGTCTTATCTTCATGAACTTGGGAACCCTTCGAATAACTACTCCTCTTATTTCATTATATTTCAATTTGTCTTCAATACTTTTCCTTTCAAACCTTTACTTCCCATTTCATTTGGTGTAAGAAAGCGGGAGATGGCCTTTTGTTGTACATTCTATTTCTTAATACTCCACAACTTCTTTAATTATATAGCACTGATCGCTAATGCTGATCTTAAGAAATTTTCTGTTAGCATTTAAACCAAGGACATCTTTATTGCTTCTATCATGTTTCAAGTTGTCAGAGAAAGGACTGAAGAGACTATAGGTCTATCTTGACAGGAGTCACTTAGGATCAGGCCAGGCTAGGAGACTGGCCCCTCCATATTATAAGGTAAAACACAAAAAGTTAGATGTATTCATATATGTCCAGCACATCCATATTATCTGCAATGTCATTTCTTGAACCTGACAAGCATCTCGGAAAAGCTCCCATGTAGAGAGAGCTAAGAAGAAAATGGACACTGAACATTGTGTAGTACACGTTTGTCCTCCAAAATCTCCAAAATGGTTGCTGATAAGAAACAAGCAAAGAGAACACTAACAACTTTCTTTCTAATAGAACACATTCTGCACAAACACATTTTACACATTCTACTTGAAGGGCGTCAAGCATGCAATTGAATAATAATATTAGAGTTGGATATAATCGGGTTCAGGTCAATATGGGTCGATCTAAATCTGAATCAATTATAATCCAGTTGACGTGCCAGTTGGTTGGTTGACACGTTGAAACCAAAAAGTTTTACGATAAAAAAATAAAAACTGAAGAAACAATATGACTCTAAAGCAACGATCGAGCATCTTTAATATCCAGGTTGGGTGGATTGACCCAACACAACACATTTGACCAGCTTAATTCCAGTTGGATGTCAAATTGAAAAAAATGATAATACAAAAGGCAAAAGTTTTGTATTACTAATGGGACATAGAGTATATTAACTACTACTAAATGTCAAAATCCACTACAGGTATCAAACGTCCTACCTCAGAGCAGCCAGAAAGAAAAGGGCATGGGAACAAGGCTTTTATAAGTACGCAACTTGAAGTATCAGAATCACCTAAATGGAAATACAGATAGCTATTTGGTCACATAGAGAAACAGGCCCAGGTAGTTCAAATCAACTTGATTGTACTGGACACGTGTTTCCTTAGTTATTGATGCCACAGAAACCTTGTTCAAACTAAAAAAATCCAGTGTAGTGTGAACAAGCTGAGAGAATTGTTATGCCTCGAATAACGCAAATAGGTATCCAAGAAAAAGTAGCACATCATCCCTTATCTTCATTTTTTTCTTTTTTCTAGATACTACAAGAGAAAAGGTTTAATTTTTTTCTTTTCAATTTTTATAATTTCTAGAGGGAATAATTCAAAATATACCAAGAGAAAGTAGCAGTAGAAAAATACTTCTAAGAAAATAAAATAAAATACCCACTGTCTGGTCCGCCTAGTTGAGTGATGGCATCGACAAAACGGTCATGAAGGTCGGAAGTCCAGCGCAAACGCTGCTTCCCAGTTCCCCCACCAGAAGAAGCAGGCGTTGAGTTTTTTACGGCAGATCCACCCAACAACCCAGCACTCGTCGCAAGTGTATCACCACCTCCAGCCTGACCTTTGTGCGGAACTAAACTTGTCATCGAAAATTTCTTCGCGTGATACATGTTCCCACAAACCTAACAAAACATATAAAATTCCAAAAAAGAGAACCATCAGATAAATGGCATCCAATCAACCACACAACAAATAATCTAATAATATCGAAAATTCAAGCTCGAAACGAATTTTTTCAGCTAAAGATCAAAGAAACGGTATTGAAACCACAATTTTACCTGGCCAGAAGCAAACGAGAGAAGCCCAGAGGGTGAATTCAATTTACCAAGAGCCAATTCTAGTCTGCTTAACCATAATTAAGCAATGGAGAGACAGAGAGAGCTTTGTATTTGGGAAAGATGGATCTGTTTGCGGAGGGGCTGTAGATATTTTGAGGGTTGAAACTGATGGGTCAAATCAAGTGGTGGCCGAGGTTTTGGGAAATCGATGGAATTTGTATGAAACCGGAAAGAAGCAGAGATGCGAGAATTCTCAGCAGCAAAAGGGTAACGAGGCAAAACAAACCAGAAAATTGCAGCTGGCAAAATTGGGAAACTTTGGGGAATTCTTCTGTTTTCGGCCTTCAGGAAAGAGTTGAAGGAGCCGTGGGACGTTAGCTAAAAGACGTAGAGATGTGGTTCCCACGTAACTTTGTCTTGACACTACTTTGGTTTAGGTTATGTCACTTCGGCCATTTTTCTTCCGGACTCTTGGATTGCCTATTCATGTCATGTCATTCAAATTTGTATAGGGTTAATACTGATCCGACTCCAATAATAAAATGAGTCAATATCCGGGTTCATGTCTAGTCAGCCGAGTTTGTGTCGGATTAAGCCTATTTTTCTTTCTATTTTCATGCTCTTATGAACATTTTTCAATTAGTCTATTTAAAAGCATAATTATCATATGTTTTAAGTTATTACACTACATGATAAGAACTACTTTCTATATTAATACTTAGATGTCTTTTGGACAGTGAGTTAAAATGAGATGAGTTGAGATGGAAGTTGAATAAAATATTATTTTTTAATATTATTTTTATTTTGAAATTTGAAAAAGATTAATTGTTTATTAAATTTTGTATGAGAATTTGGAGAAGTTGAAATAATGAGATGAGATGAAACACTTTTACGATCTAAATGAGGCATTAATTAATAAATAATTAAAGAAAAATAATTAATCTACAAAGAGATTTACAAAAAAATTATCTCATAAAATAATGTGGCATGATATAATTCTTTAAACTATAAAACTTATTTTTTTTAGAAGTAAATATGATATATGACATCATGTCACGTCACTTTGCAAGATATTTTTTTTTTTAATTTCTTAGACGACGCGTGAGTTCCTTAATTATGATAGAATAACAAAAGAAGGGATTACTAACAATATCACGTGTCAAGAGATGTTTCGAGTTAGCGAAACCGATTAACTCGGAGACTACTCTTTTGTGTCTTAGAAAGTGTATCATTTTGTAAACCACAAAGATATTATTAGTAATGAGTCTACCTGGTACAAATGCACTCTGAGATCCAGATATAATATTAGGTAGCACCCTCTTGAGCCTATTTGCCAGCACTTTAGAGATCAATTTGTAAATTGCATTGCAAAGACTAAAAGGCCTACACTCTATCACCCTATCAGGCTTTTTTACTTTTGGAATCAAGTAATAAAAGCATGATTGAGTGAGCTAGGAAATGTGCCACCCATTCAGAGCTTGCAACATAGCATAAGTGACATATTTTCCCACAATGTGCTAGTACTTTTGAAAGAAAATGGGCGTCATTTCATTAGGTCCAGGTGCTTTGATTGGGTTCATCTGTTGCAAGGCTTCAACCACCTTTTCCTCAATAAACTTTTTTGCAAGATCCCGATTAATTTCTCTAGTGATTCTTCCACTTAGTGCAGATAAAAACTCCATGTCTCTTCTTTGGGTGGAGGCATTGTACAATTCTTTAAAACACTACAAAGTAACCCTATCTCTTTCATCCCCCTCTCTCCATATCCCTTCTCCATCTTTTATTCTAACTACCAAATTCTTCCCCCTCCTCTGTGATACTTCCTAATGTTCCTCCACTCTTGAGCATTGAGGATCACTTGTTTGTAATTGTTGGAGATGGGCTCTTGCCTGTTATATCTTTGTTTGGACGCTTCCAAAGGATTGTTTGTTCCATTTCATCAAGTTCTGATTGCACACTGAGATTTTACTAAGTATTCCTTTCATATTTCCATAAACAGGGCTTTTACTCCAGGAATCTTCTATAACTTTCTCACAGTCATCCGCTTCCACCCACATTGCTTCAAATCTAAACAGTTCTCTTCCCCTTCTCTTATATGTATCACCCTTAGTTTGCATAATTATGGGTACATGATCCGAATGGGCTACTGATCCATGTACTACTTTAGCCTTTGGGAACATACTACACCACTCATTATTGGCTAGAAACCTATCCAGCCTTTCACTGATGCTATTTTCCACACCTCTCTTATTCTACCAAGTATATTTGACACCCTCATAACCCCAATCAAACATATTACAATCATTCACAATTTGTCCAAATTCCTCTATTTGTTTCTCGGGTCTATATCTTCCACCATTCTTTTCATGTCTATTCAAGATCTCATTGAAATCCCCAAACACTAACCATTCTTGGTTTTCTTCCTCCTTCACAGATCTGAGTAACCTCCAAGTTTTAAATCTTCTTGTTGTCTCAAGATGCCCATAGATTTCTATCAGATGCCACATTCTACTCTCTTCCAGCTTCTATCATCCTTGTATCAATGTGGTGCTTGGAAAAAAAATTTACAGTTAATTGTAGATCATTTCTCCACATTAAAGCCAAGCCTCCACTATGACCTTCACTATCCACAGCTAAACAACAGTCAAACCCCAATTGAAAATTTAAAGTCTCCAACCTCCTTACCATCAATTTTGTCTCTTTCAGAAACAATATTTTAGGAACTTCCTTCTTGACTAAGTCACGAGGAGCTCGAATTCCTCTTATATTTCCAAGCCCACAAGAATTCTAGCTTATGATTTTCATAATCCCGGCAGGGCTGGGTGCCAGCCTCAGTCGATCTAATAGAATTGTCTTCCTCATTATACAGTTCCACCTTCTATTTAGTCTCTGGATCAAGGTCCTTCTCTAGCTCTTTCCTCTTCTATAACTGGTTCTTCTCCTTCAGGTGTTGCTTCATGCCTTCCTTTTTGTGTCATTGCCAATTTCTTCCTATAGTTGGTTTGTCTTTCTTAATGAATTGGGCTAGTAGGCCTTCCATTTGGACTCTTTCCAAAATATCCATTTGGACCTCTTGTGATTTCGGGCCTAACTCCTGTTGTCGCTCATTTTCCTTTTCCTCCGTTGTAGATAACAGTCCTATCTTATTCAATTCAGCAGCTGGCATTGGTATATTCCCCTCCATGGCAATATTTATGGTCAATTTGCCATTTTGGGATTTCATCATAATCTCGCTCCCATTATTCTCAACAGTTTCCTTTTCAGTTTCCATTGCCTTCTTTCTTCGTTTTGAGGTTTTCCACCATTTTCGCCACAGGTTCTCTCTAAATCCAATTTTCTGTCCATTTCACCCACACTCTCACCCATAGATTGGGCCTCCGGCTAAGCAAGATTCAGGGATCAAATCGGTGAGGAATTCCAACCAGTGCTCATCTTCTGTTCACGATGGTCTCATCCCCTCTCTGTTGCACCTGTTGTTCTCATCCACTGTCCAAATGGAAGACAATCGTCTTGAAATTAATCCCTTTAGTTCTGCCAAGTTATATTGTCCCTGTAATTGTGACCCAACTTTCTAGAAACATAATAGAAATTGGGAAGACGTTCATATACAAATGTAACCATGATGTTCAGGCGAACCTTGACTCTGAGGAATTCCCCCCAAGCCACATCACCCCTTTTGACATCAACCTCTTCCACACTCCCAATAGTTTCACAATTTAGCCTCACAACTTTCTCATACATGGTAAATCATCAAGCCGAATCCAGAAAGAGGATTCTATAATCATGATTTGGTTTACCTGCAAGTCCCCCCTCAAGATCTTTCATCAGGACTAGGTGCTTCTCAAAAGACCATGGCCCCTCCCATTTCACCCTTTTTTTCTCTACACAATCATCAAATTCTACTAGCAAAAGTCTAGTGCCCAAGTCTTTAAATGACATTTTCTTTATTGGTTGCCAAATTTTCCTCATTGTTTGTTTGAAAGCCTCCTTGTTGTAATGTTGTTTTGTCAGTAGGGACACGATCAAACATTTTTTGCCTCTATTTATTGAATTTTCTAGTTGGTTGGAGGTCGGTATTGACCAAAATATCCTCATGTCCTTGCTCAAAGAGGAAGAGTTTCTTGTATAACTCCTCTAAGTTCTCTTCCATGACTTTTCTGTTGACTCCTCCGTATGCCCATATCTCAAATGACCTACCTTAGTGGTAGGAACAACACCCTATACCAAGATAAAGGAGAACCTCTACGAGAGTGAAAACTCTCGAGAGAAGTTTTCAACATTTTGTTATTATTAATGTTTTAGAAATTAAAAATGTTGTATTATTTTTTGTGTTTTGTTTAGAAGTTTGAGAAAGTTGTAGAGATTAGGTAATGATGAGATAAAAAAGTTAAAAATCTGAAATTGAAAAGTGTGAGTGATATTTGAGAAGGAAATTATGAGAGATTTTGAGATGAGATGAGATGAGATGGTTTGTGTTCCCAAATAAACCCTTAATGTATGCTACATGACAGTCACATAAGCCACCAGATGAAAATTTTTTTTTTCTTATTCAAAAAAATTTTAAAAAACCAAAGATTAGGACACCGACCATTAAGTGGTGGCTATGGCTCTAACAACCGTGAGTTAGTTGCCTCGTGGTGGCCGAGCACAAGGTATCATCGGATTATCAAATTTGCTCACCCACTTGATGTTTGAAGTCAGGACGGATTTGGCCACTATGAGTATCGCACTAACACAACAGAAGAAATCCTCTCCTGAGGAAAAAAAGGTGAGCAACAAGGCGATGGTTGGGCGAGTAAACTGCAACTAGTCCAGGAGAAAGGCAAGTGGCACTATGTAGAAAGCATGATTAACGCGGTTCAATATCGGGCAATAAATGACTTTTCACCCTCTGCCAAGTGGGCAAATAAAGTGTTGACTGTACCAGGATGAGCAATGGGCAAGGAAAAGCTCGATGTAGACATGGGAGCTCTTTGAGATAACGCAGAGGTACTTAGAGTGGGGTAGGTGTCGTACAGAGAGGTCCATACTCAATAAGAGATGTCACATCTGGAGTGAGCTTGCAAAAAAAAAAAAAAAAAAAAGATTACAAACTTGTAGGTTATATCGTCTTATTTCAGAGGTATGGTTCAACGCCACATAGAAGACTCTTGTTAGGGGAAAGACTGCTGGATTTGACCCAAGGGAAGCGGCAAAGGACATGCACACCTTGTCTTCGTCAGTCTCTACCATCCTACAAGCACAAAAGGGCAAATGGACGGTCAAGATTGAAGGTCTCTCATTCAAGCATATATAGAGTTAGACAGACGGCAGAACTAGGACTGATAGTTCCACACTATAAAGGCCATTAGACAAAATCCAAAATCTCAATTTTAAGATTAGAAGGTGTTTATTCTCTCTTCGGGTCAAAGTCTTCAAGGTTTGCAACGGAATGATCGGCATTAATGCTACTGTAATGTTTTGAATACTATTTAGATAGGTTAGTTCCTACGACCATATTGGGAATTTGGGATAAATGTTTGTGAGTATGTTGTAATTTTAGGGTTTTGCATATTTTGTAACTCACTTCCTTCTTACATGAAAGTACATTTTCTTCATTATGTTTATCGCTTACTTTATGTTGTGATTTTGAGATGATGAGTTTGAATGTTGTCATTTGATGATGATGTGATTTTTGAGTGTTGAGTCTTACCATTTGTCGATAATCATGGGCGTGTTGAGCATTCTCTCCACCAAATGAATGAAAACGTGACTGAATTGGTCCTATTCCTACATCACGGAGGGAGAGAATAAATGATTAAGGAAAAATTAGGGTTTTTAACCCTAGGCCAAAACGACGTCGTTTTGCAAAGGGGTTGGGTTTTGTTTTTCTTCAATTGAGCTTATACACGGGCTGGGCCAACTACACACCCACTTACACCCTTTAATAAGGAAAAACCCACTTTCAAATCAATCTTAGGCCTCACACACCAAAATAAAAACACTTTAAAGAAAATTTCAGACTTGGGCTCCACAAGTAGCATTTGGTTCCCCTAACTTTACAAGCCTTAGAGGGACGAGGTGTTATTGTCGGTATCAAAGTCGAGCTTTAAAAAGTTTTGTATATTTTTTTCAAAATAAGAGAGGAAATGTTTTTAGAGTTAAGAATTTTTGAAAACTCACAAGAGAAGCCAAAGTCGATGTCGAAATGCACACTGACTGTGCACCTAGTGATGACCCATTTCTGAGGAGACTATTGACCACAAGTGTCTTTAACCCTAACACACGGGGTAATAGTGTGTAACAGCCACAAAGGATATGAGGTTTAGTAAAAGAATGATTATGCTTTGAAGTTAACGAAAAGGAATGTTCTTTTATGTTTGAGGTTATTGTTTTTGTATGTTGTAAGGTAATGTTTTCTTGAGAATGTTAATGTTAACTAAAACCCTAGACTGATATTATGTAATGCATGATGTAGTTGTTATTTATTATTCAATTCATTTTAGTGTTTTTATATTTTTCCCATCCCAAATGAGGAAGATTATGAGGATGTTGCGGGCCAAGATGTTGTTCACGAGGATGACAACGACATTTAGGCTTGAGGCATCGAGAAAAGAACTTTGATTTTATTTTATAGTTTCGATTATTTTGTACCATGTGATATTTTTAATTTCATTTAAGCAGTACTATCGAACAATGTTATTTTCTAGAGCTTTCATTTTAATAAAGTACTCTAATTTTATTTATAAATTGTTACGGAATCTTTTATACCTAGCACAAAAGTGTAATGATTTAAGGTTTGTGGCATTCTATTTCTCTAGCTTTAAACGCCTATGTTGATGGGTTGTTATAGTAGTCCTTGTGATCAGCTCATAAAAATCACAAATCTTGAGTGGTATCATGTAATACCCGAGTCCTACTACGTAGGTTCTTACGTCATTTTATTAATTCTTCAAGTTAAATATTTTGAGATAAAAAATTTTTATTATTTTTAATTATTTTATTTTAAGATGAGTATGCTTTATTTTAAAAAATGATTTATTAAAATAAATCAAGGGTATTATTTTTAAGACTTTGAAATATTTCTCTTAAGTCTTTTAATTTTATTTATTTAGAAAATGACCCAATTAATCCCTACCATTGGATTGGTAGGTGAAAAGCATTCTTAAGGTGGATTGATCTCCACCATCCATCTTCCAAGCTTAAGTGATAAGTTTTGACCAAGGCAAAAGTTTTCCCCACACCCTTTCACCCATATTAGGCTTCTAAGGAAAGACATTAAGTCTTTGACTCCTTTGACTCTTTTCCCCCTTGAAACTCGTATGCTTCCAAAGAAAGTAATCCAATTCCTTTTCTTCCTCGTGCACCCATCGGTCAAGGCAATAAAAAGAGAAGAAAAACCAAAAACTATCCGAAGACATTCTACTCTACCCGTTGACCCTCACCCAAGGAAAAGAAATAAAATTTTTCACTCCCTTTCCAAGCAAGCTAAAGCCAACCCTCTTTTCTTCTCCTCCCTTTTGTTCTTCAAGAAAACAAACTCATCTCATCTCCTTCAAGCTTGTGACTCCATAGCAAGGGACAAAGAAAAATATTTTCCTCTCATCCTCTCGAAGCCATATGAGTATACTCTCTCCATATTCATTTTTGGATTTGCCTCAAAACTTGGAAATAAAGCTTGATTTCATCTTCCAAGTGGTGAAGTATTGAAGGTAATAACCTTTTGGTTTATTCCCTAGTGTGATTTACTTGTGGGTTTCGAATTTCACTATTTTCTTACCCATGATGTTTCGGTTTTGAGGTTTAAAATAGTGATATTGTGTTGCTCTTCATCCACACGGGTTTACCATTATTTGGTCCTCTATCTTGCCTCTTGAAAGAGGCTAAGAGTTTAAGGTAAAAATTCTAATTTGACTAATTTATTTTAATGTGATTTTGGAAGCTCATTAAGTTGTTTTAGCTTGTGTTTTGGTGTAGTTAAATTCCTATATTGCAAATAAATATGTATGCCTTGTTTTTGGCCCAAATCGAATGGTATTATAGTTGTTTTGCTGTGTATTTTCCTATATTTCGAAAATACTATGTTATTACTAAACTTGGTTTAATCATAAGTGATGATTAAAATGATTTTAAATTATATATGTTGGTATTATGTGCCTTGTGTTGAGGTTTGGTTGGTAATCTATTTTTTTAGGATGCTAGAGGTTCGGTTTAGAGGTTTTGCTTGGGTTTTGAAATTTTATATATTGCTTTTGAAAGGTATTAAGTGAGTAAATCATAAGTTTAAGTATTTAAAGGTTTTAAAGTTTCTTAATGGGTGACTTTGCCATACTTTATGCTACTTTAATTTTAATGAGAGGTTTTATCTAAACTAATTAACATATTGTTTATGTGAATAAGTTATAGCTTAGTTAGTTTAGATATAAGAGGTTTTTTGTGTATGATATATTAGGATATGCAAAGCTGTCCAAGTTCCCCTAAGCCCATGTCACGCCATGTCTTGATGTAAAAATAGTCCATTTATGTTGTCCTTTGTTTGGTTAAATTCTACCTAACCCAAGAGTTCAAAATATTACTAAGCTAACATTTTTATAATGAGGGACCACAAGTTGATTTAAATGGCATATTTCTTAAGCTTGTTTAGCCTACTTAAGATGCCTAAATCTATTTTAAAGCCCATTATCGAGAATTCTAGATTTTATCTCCTAATGTCCATAATCCAAAGTGAGCTTGAACCAAATAAACCTTACTTGAAGCCTATAAACTCTTAACTACTTTTCATGCAAGCTTTTTTAAATAGCCTTCCATGGACAGCTAGCATGTCTTAATATTTAAGTTATTTCTATTATAAGTTGAGGTGAGTAGTAGTCATTTGGGTTAATGCTAAGCATAGAAGGGACGTTAGATTGTAATATCGTGGCTTCCTCTTTTAAGGGAATGGCTAAAGAATATTGTATGAGTATTAATACGCTTATGCTATTTATTGGAATAGGACTTATATTGATGATGGAAGTATCGAGGAGCATAGAGGTAAGTAGCTATGACTATGCTTCTTACACCAAGTTCTCTTTATGAAAAAATGTCTCTCTCTCTTATTGCAAATGTTCTTCTAAGAAAAGAGTAAATGAATATAGTATGTACAGGCCCTTTCTTGACAGCTCCTGTTAAGCACCCTATCGATTATAATTGTGTGTATGAGTATAAGGTAATGCATGCACGTAGGTTCTAAGTCATGAGATTTCCATGCATGCTCTCTCAATAAACTTATTGATTATTCCTATATGTAGTATAGCATGAAAATGTATCTTATTCATAAGATTTCATGTGCATCGAATTAAGAAAGATGATGAAAATGTTTTGATTGTAAATGGAAGGAAATGAATGTCTCATGCCTTGTGCTTTAAGTGACGCGAAGAAAGTGTTTTTAAAATACCCCTATGAACTAATGCTTTAAATGACGCGAATGAACGTTTTAAAATGTCCCTATGAACTGAAGCTTTATAGATGCCATGAATAATGATGTTTAAGCTCATGCTTTGAAAATGATGTTTCTTCATGAACGCACTATTAAATGAAAAGATGATGTTAAGTTCATGCTTTTAAATGACTTTTTCCATTAATGAACTGTTAAATGAATTGGACTGAAAGGATTGACATGAACGAATGAAAGAAAGGACTGAATGAATGCATGCTTTAATGTATGAAACTATGTAACGGCCATATGAATGAAAAAGGTATCAAATGAATGGGCAGATTGAAATGCCGGGTAAATAGTAATCGTAGTGCACCCAATACTGCCCCTGACTGAAAATGGATTTCCAACCTATGGCCACGGGCAGAATCCAGGTCCAAAAGAAGACCGCTAACCCTAACACACGGGGCGTAATAGTGTATACCGGCTAAAGAAAGTGAAACGTAAAGTAAAGTTATTTCTAAGAAATGGTTTTGCATGAAAGCAAATAAATGTTTATGCATGAAGGCTAAGAAATGTTTATGCATGAAAGTATGACTTATTTCTTAAACTGTTATACATGAAAGTATTGTCAAGAATTAGCGAAAATGTTTATGTATGCATGTTTCAAAAGAAAATAATAGATGCCTAGTATGTTCACTGCATGGTGTACTACTTATTGAGTATTCGACTCACTTTTGTTTTAAATGTTTTAAACGTCCAGGTAATGATGAAAAGGCTGGGGAGCAAGGCATTACTGGAGAGAGAGAGGCAGACGCTTCGGACCTTGCAACAGACGGTGATGGAAGTGTTGAGACATGTAATTCAAGGCTATATAACCCCGTACATGACAGTTAAGATGCAATGCACTTATTATATTCTAACAATATGCAATAAATCGTAGTGGAATAAGTTATTTAAAAGTTGTACTAGAATAAAACTAATATCCAAACTTCTTCATTCATAACTTTAAATCACATTTCTTAGTAATAGAGTATCAAACTCATTGTTATACTTTAACATAACAAGTATCTTCTAAAAAGGCCTTAACAAAGAAATCATTAAAGTATATTTCTAATCTCGGCTATCTCCAAGTAAGTCATGACTAATTTTGTTCTTTTCTTCAGGTTGAGCTCATCCTTAGCGTTAATCATCATCCCGTTTGGATGTTGAGCTGAGTTGAGTTTTTTTATGAATAATGGTGCATTGAGATGGTGGAGTGAGTTTTGTAGGGTCCACCTAAGATGAGTTTAGATATTAAGATTAGTTTAGATGTATTTATGAAAAATTGAAAAAAGTTGTGGGTCTCACCTATAAATATGTGTTGAGTTGAAAAAGGTTGTGGGTCCTAAGTGTAAAGAGGTTTTGAGTTTAAAAGAGTTTAGTGATTTGAGAATTTGGTATTTAAATGTTAGATTCAGCTTAAAATTAGACTAAACTGAATCTAAATTCTAAATTGGGCCTTATTTAGAAAAGAATAAAGAAAAATGGAAGAGGCTGGCCACTCACAAGGGCCTCATGGGTGGACACCAAAAGCCATTCCCAAATAGCCAACCCTTTGGATCTGGAGCACTCAAAGTGGCAAATGGAGGGACCATCATGTGGGTTGCTCCCACCAAGGGTGGTGGCGCTTGGATAGCTGCACTTTGGGAGCATGTATGGCCACCCCTTGTGGGTGGCCAACCTCATTTCTTTCTTTGTCTCCTTTTTAATAAATTGATTTATTTTGTATTTTAATTAAATTTATTTTTGACATTATTTAATATGTTTATTTATTTTTTCTAACACTTTTAACTAAACTTCTTTTTTTGAATAAAAAATTGGTTTTATAATTTTTTTAGTTATGTGTTCTTAAAGATCTTTTGATTTTATTTACAAAATCTTATGTTTTTTTTTTTAAGTTGGTTTATTTAAAATTATTTTTCTATTTAATATGTTGACTGTGTATTTTTTAAAAGAAAAATCTAAAATTAAGATGTTTACACCGTCCAACCCAAAGATAAGAAATTAACTTTTTCATCATAAACAATCACTCACACAATCAAAACTTCTATTTGTTTCTAAAAATTTGATGGTGGTTGCCAAATGATACAACTTACTACCAACTCCAATCAAGACTCAAAAATTGGAATCGGGTTTGGAATCGGATAAGGACCGATTCAATGAATCAAGCGATTCGTTTCAACAATTAGACGATTCATGATAATTTTGAGTCGGTTACTTCAATGATAATAAAAAAATATTAAAAATCATATATAATGCAAATTCAACCATTATATATCATGTACAAAAGAGTATAAAATATAAATTTATTAACTAGTTTAAAAATATGATATGAATCTAAATTCAATTGTCCACATTTTTTTACCTCATATAAAAATAAGATAAAGACCATTAAGTTATAAGCACATGGCAAATGTGGTAAATTATGCACAATCAAAAATTTAATATAAAATATACATTCATCTCTTAATTTTTTTGTTCAACTAAAGAAAATAAACAACTACATATTTCACCTTTAAATTTTTCTAAGATTCTTATTGAACACAATGATGAAAAAGTTAATATATGTTTAGTTCTTTCACATTTTGTACAAGAAATTAAAAAAAAAAAAAAAAACTCAGTCGTAAAACAATATAAAAATAAATACAATTTTCCATCTGTCTAAAATCGGTTACAATTGGTCGGAATCGGCATGAATCGGTCGATTGAAGTGATTCAATGAACGATTCAAAAAGTTCACTAAAATAATTTCGATTTCTTACCAATTCAATTTGAATCGACTGAATCAACCGTAATCGAATTATTTTTTCGAGCCTTGACTTCAATAACCTCTCAACGTAGCAGCGGTCCAAATAGTAATTAAAACAAGTTTAAATAATTAGCATTAGGGTTTTAAAAGTTTAGGGTTCATATTATAAAGTTTAAGAAAATTTTTTTTAAAATAATTTAATTTAGTGTGACTTAAATTAGGACAATGCTAGGGTGCGCTCCAAATATGCACACAAGTGCAAATGGATTTTTTTCTCTTTTGTTTTTTTTCCTTTTTCTTTTAAACAATTTGTAAACATCATTAACTATTCAGAAAAAAATATATATAAGTTCATTAATAATCACTTTTTTAATCATTAAAAATAAATATATAAGTGGATATATTTAATAGACACATTTAAAAGTTATACTATCATTTTCTTTTAATTTATTGTAAAGTTGGTATAATCACCACGTGATGGTGTGCAAGCGTGTAAAAGTCACCTTTACACAATTATACTAAAGATGAACTTTTTTTTTTTAAAAAAAAAAAAATAGGAACTCTATATACAAATGTCACATATCCTACTATAATTAATTATGATATGAAAGGCATGTGTTATATCATGGTTTTTTTTTTTTTTTTTTTTTGTAATTTACACTAATAAGATCCTAATATATCATTTGAAATTTAGCCCTAACTACTAATTCGAAACATTTTAAAGTTTAGACCTCATATACCAATTTATAAAAGAAAAATGATTTGTGTATAAATTAGGATGCTGTGTTTTTTAAAAGTGAAATAGCTTGAATTAGAATGCTTTATTGCATTTTGGAAAATGAGAGAAAAAAATTAAATAAAAATTGTATAAAGTTAAAAAAATTGTTTGAATATAATTTTTCAATATTACTTTTGTTTTAAAATTTGAAAAAATTGTATTATTTTTTGTGTTTTATTTGGAAGTTTGAAAAAGTTGTATGGAGTAACTTGAGTTTTGTATTTGGATATAGGTAATGATTAGATGAAAAAATTAAAAATTTGAAATTGAAAATTATTGTGTTTTAATGATATTTGGGAAGGAAAATCTGAAAATAATTCAGTGTCCAAACTTGGCCTAAATCCACAATAAAAGGCTGGCTAGTTTGGGAATACAAGTATTTTCAGCTATTTTCAAATATTTCTAAATATTTCTTTTCCAAACATCACTCAAACACAAAACAATTTTTAATTTCAAATTTTCAACTTTTTTATCTAATCATTGCAAATTTTCCAAACTTCCAAACAAAACGTAGGATTCAATACAACTTTTTCAAATTTCAAAACAAAAATAATATTAAAAATAATTTTTAAATAATTTTTTAACTTTATAATATTTTTATTTAACTTGTTTTTTCTCATTTTACAAAATATAATAAAAACATGTTAATTCAAAATATTTTATTACTATTCATAAATAATTTCATTACTATTTACAGATATTCTAAGATATTATAAGTATTCAAATAATCTTAAAAATAATTTTTTTTTTTTTTATAGAGCAGAATATCTTATTTTATATAAAAAAAAAACCCTCGTCAATCTTATTTTATAAAAATAATTTTTTTATTGTTCTAGATTTATCTATTTTTTTAAATATATATATATATATATATATATATATATATATATATATATATATATATATATATATGCACAAAAACTTCAGACTTCAGATATCTGTTTCTCATAACATCTCTCTTCTTCCACTTGCCCTCAAGGTGCCAGTCAACGCGAGACAAACAGGGAGATCACAAGCCACTCTCTCCGCGTCCAAACAGCGTACGAACCATGTTTTCTTTTCAATTTCATTGTTATTACTAATAAATACCGAAAACAAAACGAAACGGTTAAAAAACAAACGAAAAAACAGAAGGCGCAACGCGAATTGCTGCTCTGTTCCGACAAAAACGCTAATTTATTTTGTTAATGAAAAATTCTTTTCATTAATTACTATTTAATATCTCATATCTTTTATCTTTATATTCTATAAAAAAATATTCTTATACTTTATAAACAAAAGAAAACTGTAAATGATGAATAGAATTTCTCTAGCCTAATATGTGTTTTTTTTGTATTTTTAATAATTTTGGAAGAATCTAATACTATACCCAAAGGTGCACAGGCCATTCATGGACCCTACGCTTCTGGGTCTCTGATCTATTTGATCATTCTTGATCTTCTACGTGGCAGCATCTAGTAGATCTTTTCGTCAATACTTGGTTGATGAAAACGTTAACTCTCTGTTAGTGCATATAAAACGGCAGCTTTTATAGTTTCATCCTCCCTTTCTTTTCCTTCTATTAGAAATATCCTCCGCCTTACAAAAAGACAAGAAAGCACCGAATTTTGGAGAAGAAGAATGGCGGACCAACTCACCGATGACCAGATCTCTGAGTTCAAGGAGGCCTTCAGCTTGTTCGACAAGGATGGCGACGGTCGGTCTCTTTCTCTCTCCCTGTATGGATGAATCTGATGTTTATTTCCTTTTGGTTTGTGTCAGATCTAGTTCTTATGAACTTGTTCGTTGTTTCTAAGGATTTATGTGGATCTCGTTTTATCTGCGCTTTTGTATCATGTATCTTCCGTTTCTATGTTCTTTATCCTTTTTTTTTAACCTTAATTTTATTCGGCTCCATAGTAATAAACCTTAATTTTTCTTTCCGTCTTAAGGATTTCTCTCTCTTCGTTTCTCTATGTTTCCCTTTCTTGTACCGTGTCTGATCTGAGCTTTTTTAATTGATAATTATTCACCGTTTGCTAGCTGGGGGAAAAATTGAGTGGGAATAAAAGAGATCAACGATGTAAGAGATTGAATCTCAGATGTGTTTATTGTTTGGAAGACAACAATTTTCTAAAAGGTTTTAATCACCCGACACTTCGGCATTTATTCTTTAAAAGAGGAAAGAGTTGCGGAGATCATGCGGTTATAGGAACATGAGATCTGCCAGTGTGCCCATGTTTTTCCTATGCTGTCGAGATTTGTTGTATTGTGGTTTATTGATATATAGCAGTGTTCGAAAGATTTGAAGAGACTGTGATCTGCCTTGTTCTTGCTGCATGTTTTTCATTTTCACAGATTCATCTACTGCGTAACCTGATACAATTATTTTTAACAACACGCTCACGGGCGTGATGTTGTGCATAAAAAATTGATGTTCCATGATCGATTGGGTGCCTCTTTCTGATTAATAATTCAAGGGCACGTGTGATCTTGCACTTTCAATTTCATTGCTTTACACTTTGGATGACTGGTGTTCTTGTTAAATTTCACTTGTATTATGTTTTGAAACTTCTATTAGGTGTTGAAAATGGTAGGTATATTTCAGACAGTGGTATGGGTGATTGGCAACTTGGCAAGTTAGCCTCTATGAGTTTGGTGGTAGATTCTCTGACAAGAATAATTTGAAATTTATCTTTGAGCTTAATGATTTGCAGGTTGCATCACTACCAAGGAGCTTGGGACTGTGATGAGGTCGCTCGGCCAGAACCCAACTGAAGCAGAGCTCCAGGACATGATCAATGAGGTTGATGCTGATGGCAATGGGACCATTGACTTCCCTGAGTTCCTAAACCTCATGGCCAGGAAGATGAAAGACACTGACTCAGAGGAGGAGCTTAAAGAGGCCTTCCGGGTTTTTGACAAGGATCAGAATGGGTTCATCTCTGCTGCTGAACTGCGCCATGTGATGACCAATCTTGGGGAGAAGCTCACTGATGAGGAAGTCGATGAGATGATCAGGGAGGCTGATGTAGATGGTGATGGCCAGATAAACTATGAGGAGTTTGTCAAGGTGATGATGGCCAAGTGATCAGTCTGTCTCCACCAAAAACCGTAATGAAAATTATCTTCTTTTATAACCAAAAAAAAAAAAAAAAAAAAAAAAAGGGGTAGAACAGGGTTGACAATATGATGCGCGGGCTTCTAGTTAAACCTCAATCTTCATTTTCATCCGCCTTTACAGTGAGTATAGTGTTAGTAGCATGTTCTGCTGGTGGTGGTGGAGGAAGAAGAATGTTCTATTTCTATCCTTAAGATTGTCTTGCGAGTCTTTGCAGTTTTTGTCCCCTTTTTTATTTGTTTCTTTTAGTTGGCTTGTGAACCTGATTTACCTGGACGATTCAATGTTCATTGTTGATTGAATGACTTGTTGTATCGGTGGTACTCCTTTTATATCTCAGGATCCAAATTAAGATAGTCTCCATAAGAAGTGTGTGAAATTGTTAGGTCTGGTTTGGTTTTACAAATTTTTGAAACTATCTCATTCCATCTTATCTCATTTCAATATTTAAACATCATTCAAACATAAATATTTTTCGTCAAGATCTTTTAGATTAATTGGCAACACTTTGGTTTCTTTCTAAGAGAACTATGGATCAAATTCTCCCTTCTTCACGTATAAAAAAAAAAAAAAAATAAATATTTTTTAATTTTAAATTTTTAAATATCAACTTTTTTATTAAATTATTAGATAATTACTTAATTATTATAATTTTTTTAAATTTTCAAATAAAATATAAAAAATAACTTAATTTTTTAAAACAAAATTAAATATTAAAAAATTATATTTTAATTTTTTTTAACTTTATAATTTTTTTCTTTAATTTTTTGCTTCTCATTTTTTAAATTCTCATAAAATATTTTACTTAAATTATTTTATTATCATTTACTGATTTTTCATTTCATGTATATAACAAGCGAGGCTTGAGGCATGCCAATTGGTGAGTTTTTAAGCTCCAAGGGAATCTAGTATTCCGAGCTTAGCACCCTTGGATCGTACAATTTTCCCTCCGAATCCTCCCGATCGTCCCTCCATACACCACCTTCCCCATCCAATCTGTGTCGAACCTTAGGAACGGAAACCATGCAATCCAGTTGAGACACGTCACCAAAAGTAGAATCCTCATTGGCCTCTGTAACCCCTTGAAAGTGCTCCACATTTTGCTGAAAAAGGGTACCCTAGCTAACTCCATCACCCTTTCCTCCTCTTCGGTGACATTCTCCGGCTTCGGTTGCGAAGAAAGCACTCTTTCTTTCACTAAAGTGAGAGCCATGATGGTTATCGCCTAGAGCAACGCAATGGAAAGGAAGAAGCAACTCTTGAGGTTTGTGCATGTTGTTGGAGAGATCAGCCAAGAGGGCACGGCAAGGGCCCTGCAACATGTTGTTATAGACGTTAAGAACCCAAAAGCCTACCATGAAGAAGATGATGGCATGGGATCTCGTGGGTTTATCCACATGGTTGCCGAAAAGGTGACCGAGGTCCGCGGCGTAACTGATGAGAAAGACCGCTATCACTATGAAGCAGGCCTTAGCTACTATGAAGGGACGGCGGTGATTAAAGCGAGTCATTGGACTCGTCACGACGTAACGGTCGAACACCAGTCCCTCGAGTTGTCGACCCAACGGTTGAACACAACGGACTCTCCCAGCGGGCTCACCCAGTAGACTATCCTAACAGACATTCCCAATGGGCTCACTCGGGCTCTCCCAGCAAGCTCACCCAGACTCTCCCAGCGAACTATTCCAACGGACATTCCCAATGGGCTCTCCCAGCGAGCGCACCCAAACTCAGCTAGTGGGCATGCGCTGGACCAACGGGCATGCGTGGACTTTCCCCAATAGGCACGTCCGAACTCTACTTAGTGGGCACATCCGGACTATTTTAGTCAAGCCTCAACAGTAACAAATCTCCAACCTTCGCCCTGCTTCGACAAAGTAATTCAACACGGACAAGTGCCTTGCACCACAAGCCAGTCATTTGGCTGGCCACGATGCATTGGCTAAGGGCCAGAGCCCCCCGAGCTCTGCCCCTTCACAACCAGTTGGACAAGAGTCACTTAACTCGCCGATCTTCGTGTAATGCGAGGTCACGATGCATTGGCTAAGGGCCAAAGCCTCTCGAGCTTTCCCCTTCACAGCTAGTCAAACACAAGTCCCTTGACTTGCCGACCTTCGTGCACAATAAGCCTAGTCCCTCGGCTGGCCACGATGCATTAGTTAAAGGCCAGGGCCTCCCGAGCTTTGCCCCTTCACAGCCAGTCTGGCACGAGTTCCTCTACTTGCTGACTTTCGTGCCACAAGTCGAGTCTTTAGACTCACCATGGTGCATAACCACTACTAGCGGGTCACCTTCGGGAATGAACCTTTGGAGTTAATAGGCCTCCAAGCTCCACAACCGCCTAGTGTGGGTTACCTTCGAAAACGAGCACATGGGCTCGGAAACTGCATAAAGCGGACCCAGGGGGTCGACGGGCCCTCTGACCGCTTTGCGTGAGTTACTTTACACAAAGTCCAACACTAACAACAAATCCAAAACAAAGGCATCAAACAAACATACACTTTACAAAAAACAACAAACATTTGAGCTCTACGCTCGCACCATACGATGTCGAGCTAGCGTCCCGCCTCATCCAAGCTTCGTGTTCGCACCTCACGCGGTCAAGCCAACCTCCCGCTGCATCCGAGCTCCACGCTCACACCATACACGATCAAGCTAGTCTCCCGCCGCATCCGAGCTCCGCGCTAGCACCATATGCGGTCGAGCCAATCTCCCGCCACATTCGTGCTCCTTGCTCGCATCATACGTGGTCGAATACACCCCTGCTTGAATTCGCCCTTAGAGTCATTTATTACTTAACAAAAGTGGATTATTTTGTTTTCTTGTTGACGACTTTTGTGGCATATTTTATCTTAAAAATTCTTAAGGACTTTTGTTAGAACAAATTGCCCTTAAGAATCGTGGGCTTCAGTGGAGGGATAAAATGTCACAACCCATAATTGGGCCTAGGCTACCACTAGGGACAAGGGGGAAACAAGAAAGGAGAGACATGAGAGCATGCAAGTGTTAGGAGGGGTTAGAGGCTTGAGAGAGCAAGTCAGACATGCCTAGGGTCAAGTCACCTCATGGCAGGGGGGATCAGAAAAATGGGGAGGGACCATATGACTTTAAAAGGATCTTCTTCTCCTGCGACATGGATGAACTTCGACTTCTTACTCTTCTTCTTCAACTCGGGAAAGGAGCGCTCTAGTGGGATTTTCTTTATCAACAAGTGGATCTCTAGCTTTCTTTGTACAGTAAGATGTGAGGGACCAGGATTGACTGTAAACAAATACATTATAGTGGAAACTCCCCTCCCTAAACCCCTGTGGACGTAGGCTTAGTGTCAAACTATGTAAATCTTTGTGTCTCTCTCTCTTTATTTTCTCTACACTTATTTGCCATAGATGTACGCACCGTTACCATACAGCTGCAACGAAACACTATCGGGGGCTCCAAGTAACACCAATCAAGGCCTAGTCAACTCAGTGGGCCGGGAATGACTCTTTTTCTCATTCTGGCATATTATGCAATTTTTTTAGCACCAACATTGGCGCCGTCTATGGGATTCGTTTCACTTTTTAAGCCGGAGGTGGGAGAATGACGATTTTTCGGCATGCTGGATAATTACCGGACAAATAGATAACATTCTCCTGAATAAGTATTCTTAGCTTTTTAAATTTTTACATTTATAAAAAATGTCGCTACAGAAAATGGGCGAGTAAATCTTTTCTCACCCAGGCGAGGAATCGAGTTCCTCACCATTGCACTCAATTCACTCTAATGAAATATGCAAAAAGTAAGCACGGTAAGGACCGCTAGAGTAAAAGTCACACGGCCCATACACTAGTGGGCAAACATTGTGCACTTAAGCACAGTAGCACACTAGCATTGTACCCCACATGCACAGTAGCACACAAGCACTGTACCTCACATGCACACTAGCACACAAGCACTGTACCCCACGTGCACGTTCACCATGCATGCATGCTCGAATATTGTGTACGGGGCACGGTGAGGTGCGCCCAGAGCTCGCGGCGCCACGCAGCGAGCCAAGTTGACCCGCTAGCAGTCACCACTCACACTGCCGGCGATTTCTGGCTCCACAACCAAGGGCCTCGCCGGGGGGTCATGAACAGTGCACCTTATGCGCACAACCCCGTGCGCACAGAGACCATGGCATGGCTCCATCGTACCACGGCAGGAGAGGGAGTCGACGTCCACCACATGGGTCGTCGGCGTTGTCTGCCTCCACCGACATCTCACTGACCACCCCTTAGTGGTGGTAGCTCTGCCGGGATAGCCACATGTGTGACCTCGCATATGGGAGAAAACACAAAAGCCCAGCCCTGCCAACACCTGGTCGAGCTGCCTGCGACCACCCAGCGGCTCGCCAGCACTGTCTGCTAACCATGGGGTGGTTCCCGAGCACCCCAGCCAACCAGCGGTGGTCGTTGGTTGTGCACGCAGTGCACACAATGTGCAACAACAAGCATGGCAAGCTCACAGCACTGCCGTGAGCACTGTGTTTCAGTCGGCGGCCACCACTTGGACTGCTGACACCTTTTGCCACCCTAGAGGTGGTGCCTGGACTGCCATGGCAAGTGCGAGGTGGCCCCCAATCTAGCAACAAGCATACACCATGACCCAACAGTAGGGCCATCATTGGCCAACTCCTCAACCACCTAGTGGCCAGCTCCACCTTAGCTTGGCGACCACCTCTCAGCAGCGAACATGCCCTCCTCCTCTACCCCTTAGCTCAGCGAGCCACCCATCCTCCTAGTTGCAGGGCTCGGAAGGACTCAGACCACCTGCATGGCACAACTTGGCTTTGACTAGTCACCTGCAGTGCTCAGGCAGGACTGCAACGAGCACTCCTCTGCTTTGGGCCTTCCACGACCACCCCATGGAGGGCAACACCTCCACTGCACGAGAGCAACCTACAAACTCTCCTCAAGTTGGGCCACCACTTTAGCACGAGAATGAGCTGCACTGAGCTCTCCTCAGCTTGGGCAGCACCTCCATCACACGGGAGCAACTTGCAAACTCTCCTTAGCTCGGGCCACCACCTCAGCACGAAAGTGAGCTGGACCGAGCTCTTCTCAGCTTGGGCAACCACCTCAATTGCATGAGACTCGGACGCCACTACACAATGCTCAGACAAAGTCCCCATTTGCATGGGACTCAGATGCCATTGCACAGGGCTCGGACGAAACTCACTTATTGGGCTAGGACAGTGCCCCACTTGTAGGGCTCGCACAGTGTCGTGCTTGCACAGCTGTGAGAGTGCCCCAATTGTAGGGCTTGGGTGGGACTCACTTGCACGGCTCGGACTGTTCCTCACTTGCTTAGACATAGTTCCTCGGTTGCACGAGACTTGTTGGACCCCACGTTGAGTCAAACTTACATGTCCCATGCAATGGTGCTCACGGATTCTAAAAAAAAAAGAAAAAGAGAGAGAGAAGGGAAGAGGAGCAAACAAAGGTGAAGCGATAGACAATTGCGGACAATTTTCGGTCAAGTAAAAATTGACTACAAAAACTAAAAACTTCCCGGTATTGTCTCTCTCAAAATTTGTGTCAATTTATTTCTACTGACAAAACCGCTTCCTGGGATTTGGAGCACCGGCCATGTAGGCAGGCCCGAGTGTGGCCCAAACGTCCCAATATAACCATCAAGACAAATTTATTGGCACTAACGCGCATGCGGACACGGTCACCTCACTCGGCGGGCAACTTCCCGACAGTTAACAAACAGTGTTTTAAGCGTGTGCCATGCATGTGAAATGTGCACCATGCATGAGCTCTGCATGGAACACGTAGTGGAGAACAAGGAATAACCCTGCCCCATGCAATGTGCTCCACCAACTTGCTTACCCAAGTGTGTCCGACCGATTTCAGTCAAGCCTCAACAGTCACACATCTCCAACCTTCGCCATGCTCCGACAGAGCAATTTAGAAAGAAGGAGGGACATGAGAGCATGTGTCAGGAGGGGTCATAGGCCAGAGAGAGCAAGTCAGACACGCCAATGGTGAAGTCACCTCATGGCAGGTAGGATCAGAAAAAGGGGAAGGGACCAAATGAGATGTGAGGGACTATGAGTGACTGTAAACAAATACATTATAGTGGAAACTCACCTCCCCAAACCCCCGTGGACGTAGGTTTAGTGCCGAACCACGTAAATCTTTGTATGTCTCTCTCTTTATTTTCTTTACACTTATCTTCCATGGACGTACGCACTGTCACCGTACAGCCGCACCAGAATACTATTGGGAGCTCCAAGCAACACCGATCAAGGCCTAGTTAACTCAGTAGGCTTACTAGCTTTATGTGAACCTTGGCACTATGTCATGATGGTTATGATGGTCGTGGTTTAGATGTCACATGCGTGGACAAGATTCACCATGGTTGTTATTTTGTACATACCTAGGATTCTTGTAATATTTTTGTGATATATGTGTATGATGCTACTTTGTTTGATAGTGAATAAATGATGTGGTAATCATGTTAATTGATGTAAGATTTTATATTGAAAATTTGAGAATTTTTGACTTATAGTAGGGGTATTATTCACATGGTGTGCCCTCCGATTGTCCACCCCTAACCTATAGTAGGGACGAAGCCAGAACTTTTGTACAAAAAGATTCTTGTAGTTCAAAGATAGCTTAGAAGTGGACATAAAAATATAATAGATTAGCGATAAGTTTGAATTTACAATAATAATAAAATTAATATTAATTATGCTATTGAACTCGACATTATTTCAACGAGTAAAGGTTAGGAATTATCGTGTGTATTAAATCTTCTATCAATTTCCTTTACAATATAAACTGCCAAATAATCTGTAAGGAAATCATCATTCATCTTATTTTGAGATATTTTCTTAACAATGATTTAACTTGTGATTTAAGTTTTTAACTTATCTATATCGTTGAATCTAATTTTTTAAAATAACAAATTAAATTAAATTTAAACAAATTACAAGATAATGTGCAAAAATAATTAATTAACTATCTGTACAACCGAATAGGCCAAATAAAAAATTTTAAGCTTACATAAATCAATAAACGCATACATCATTATTTATAAGAAATATAACATATTTGGGATTGGAAAACATTCACATCTAGTATTGAAGAAAATTGTTTCAAGTAATTTTATTTTAAAAACTCAAAAAATGTTAAAGGTAACAAAGATAAAATGCTGCTTTTCTTTTGCAGCAGGAGACTTACGACATATATAAAATGTAAATTATAATAGAAATATTTTAATTATAAAATAAATTATATAAAAATAAATTTATAAATTAAAATAAATTTATTTTTATATAATCTCGTGTCTATCATTCCCATATGAATATTATCTTCTTTGATTTTTTTTTTTTCTTTTAATGCTTTAACCATATCTTGTGAAAAAATTAATAGAACCTGTCAGAATCTTTGGGGGCCTAGCACCTGTAGGTTCGTCCCGGCCGATGACTATGCTTATGGTGATTTGACCAGTCTTTCCACGTTCTATGGTTATAGTTAGTCTTTTTAATTTCGTACCGTATCGACCAAAATTTTCTATACCGATTCAGTGGTTAATACAAGTATCATATGTATTTCGTATCAACTCAAATATCGATCGTATCGGCTTATATTTCAGCTTATACCAACTTGTATTTCGACCTGTATCGGTTGATATTTCAGCCTTCAATTTTTATTTTTATTTTTTCAAACTATAAATTTATTTTTTGACCCTCAATTCAGATTAAGTTATTTATAATTTATATATATATGTATATGTATTTATATATAATTTATTCATATATCGACTATCTCGAAACGGTATACGAAATGGTACTGGTACTGAAATATTTAATTCCAGTACCTTGACCGGTACGACATCCGGTATGGTATTTAAAACATTGATTCTAATAAAAATAGAAAAAATCATTTTCATTAGTAATTATTCATTATCTCATACTTCATACTCTATATTCCTGTATTATCTAAAAACACTCTCATACTATATAAAAAAATTTATAGGTATGGGGTGTAGAAGTAAATAGTAGCTGATGCATAATAAATTTCATAAAAAAATAGCGAAGAAAATGATTTTAGGCACGGGTTGAATATAAAAAATGTTTCTTCTTATTTTATCTTAGTGTCGTTTAGATAATAAGTTGAAATGAGATAAGTTGAGATATGAAATTTGAATAAAATATTATTAGAATATTAGTTTTTAATATTATTATTGTTTTGAGATTTGAAAAAATTGAATTATTTATTATATTTTGTGTAAAAATTTAAAAAAATTAAAATGATAATATAAAATAAAATTAAACACTTTTTATATCCAAACCGGACTTTACTTCGTTACTCAGGTGCCTCCTCGTATTCTTTTCACTACTTGAGTCCCATTACTTAGAAAATGGAGTAACAACTATAAGAAATTATTTATAATTTTTCTTAGTGTGTAAGCTCCACACATTTCTTTTTAAATTAGTAAATTTAAACTCTATATAAAAAGATTAATTCTTTAATATATAGTGAGTCTCGCTTTTTCAAAACAGAATACGTGAAATTTATTCATTCTAAAATTATATATAACATTATTATGCCTGTGCATTAGCCCGCTCAAGAGAAATTTTGGCCCGACCCGTCATAGCCCGCAACAGTGCCCAGGGCAATATAATCCCATTCGTGTCAGGAAAAAATAATCGGGTTTTTTTTTTTTTTTTTTTTTTTTTTTTTTTTTTTTTTTTTCTTCCTAACCCCCATTTGTACAGAGTCACATACGCCCAATCTTGTAAAACCCTAATGCATCCGGATATAACAGATTTTTTTTTTTTTCTTTTTGCTACATAAAAGAGTACAAAAAAATCATAATTTAAAGGAGTACATTAAATATCATAATTTAAAAGAGTACAACAAATGTTATAATTTGAAGTAGTACAATTTTTAACAACAAATATAGAATGTGCAGACCATAAGCCTTTACAATGCCTAAATCAATGTGGATGGCTCTTGTTTTGGGCTGCTTTGTTTTTGACCTCTTCCCACCAGCTTTTGTATCAGACTTACTAGTTCAATTTCATTGACTTCAGTTTTTTCCTAATTATCTGCATGGTAGAGGTGTCTTAATTCTAATCACATCAGTCTGCACAGTAGCCTTCCAGTTTATCTCACAACTGAATGACGAAAATCCATATCTTATAAATAACATACAAAAAGAAAAAAAAAATTAGACTGAAGTTAGGAACTCCAACTCACTGACTGCAGTTCTTGGGATTGTGGGAATTTAACTGTAACACCTCCTTCTTATAGACTAGGAGTGTCACATATTTTTCTTAAAATAAATCCGACAAGAGATCTCATATTTCATAAATAAAATTAAAAATCTATTTTTTGTAAAAAAAGGTCTAATAAAATGTTTTCTAAAAACATTAAATGAATAAATTGAATAATATTTATGACATAAAACAATTTCATTCTAAAAGGTTTAAAACTAAATCAACTGATCTTTCTAATCCTGGTCTTTCTGCTCGTATTCATTATTCTCACCTGGGTGGTTAAAAAACATAAAAATAAACTAAAATGAGTCGAAGACTCAGCAAGAAATCCATCACAACGTAAACATAATAAACAAAAGGTTTTCATAAAAGTTTTCATGCTGAGAGCTTAAAATTCATGACTGTTCATACTGATGCTTATCCTATGCATGACTGATTTATCTAAATTAACTGACTGATCTGACTTAGCTGACTGATCTGATTGATTTATTTGATTTAACTGATTTATCTGACTAGCCAACACACTTAACTCTGTGTACGAGGTTGTGCACTGGTCCCATGTCCCGCGGTCGCTAGGGGAGTCGCTTATAGTATTCTGGCATACTATGGTGGACCACGCTTGAGCCCGTGGCTTGCACACCTACCCTAAAACTGAACTGCATTGGTACCATGCATCTGAATGACCATTTGATTAACAGATTTGATCTTATCTTGCACTTGAATTTAAGATAGCTTACGTGTCTTATACACATGAGATGCATGACATAATACATACATAATTATAATTTCTGAATTTGAACATGATGTGGAATGACATGATCGTATGCTATGCTGGATAACATGTTTGCATATGACACGAGTGGTTCATAAATAATGGCTGTCAATGAACTGGCTTGAATAATACTTATATATAAGATGAACTGTGATGATCGTAATTTATGATCAAATTACTTACCTCGATGTGCTTCTTCTTTAATATCATTTCGTAACTCGACACCTATACGCAATAATAACTATCACTAAATCTTTTTGGGAACAATATGTACTAATATCTTAATTAAATTCACATCGTATAACATAATCAAATAAATATTCTGTTTATCACAAAAATCAATGAATACTGATATCTTAAATTATTTACAATACTAATAGCATATTTTTACTTTCAAAATATAACTTAGTATAATACTTTGAGATATAATCAATTCTATTAAAATAAGTAATAAAAACCTTAATTCTTAAAATAGGTTTCCTTTCTTAGCAAAATTATTAAATCTTATAAGAAACCTAATAAATATTAATATTGTTTAAATATTCTTAACATAATAATTTTATTAAAATTCTATTAAATAGACAAAGGAATATTAACAAAATATTAGGCTCAATAATATATTTTAAAACATATTTCAAATTCTTTCAACACTTTCTTATAAAAATGAGCATTTGACAAATATATTTATTTAATAAAATTAAACTCAACTTCAAATAAAATGACATAATAATATTCATAATTAACATATACTTAAACGTAAGGTTATAAATGTAATTATACTTAAAACACTCCTTCAAGATACTATGGGAAGGGATTAAAAGGGCATAAAAGTAATCTCATTGCACTTAGTAAATTAAGAACTAGAAGCAACTAATATTATGAAGAGAAACACAGAGCAACGGCTAGAGGCGTGCGAGGCAGGGGACTCACCAAAAGAAGAAACTGACGTGCGGCGGCTCTGGGTGGCTGGTAGGGGTCACGACGGCGCGACTGGGTGGTCCTCTGGGCAGGGAGGTGTGACGCCGAGATAGGAAGCGAGAGTTACAGAGGGAGAGTTCTGTTAAGCCGAAAACAACTGAGAGAGAGAGAGGAGGCTGGTGGCGGTCGTGGGCTTACCGGGAAGATGTGGGTTCGACGGGATATAATCGGCCGGCGCTTTCTGTGACGCCTAAGCTGTCCCCGGCAAAGGGTGGTGGCGGAACAACCTGGACTGGTAGCGTCGAGGTGCTCGGCAAGAAGCCACCACGTGGCTTACGTGTGACAGTGCTTGGAGGTTGCCACGGAGGGGCTACGGTTTCTCTGTTTTTTGGTGGTTGCTCAACAGTGGTTGGCAAGGGCTGTGAAGGAGGGAGGGTGGTGGTTGGTGCCGTGTGGGTTCGAAGCTGGGCTACTCTATATGGTTCTCGGTGCAGCTTTGCGGCAGCGCCTAGTTTGGGTGCTCTGTTTTGACGTGTAGAAGAAACTTGATTTCCTATGGGGAGGTTCTGACCGTGAGGTATTGTGGGTGTGTTGATGGAAATATTTTGAGGAAGAGATGAGTTATAGATGAGGTGGAGGGAGATATCGTGAGTGATAAGGAGATTGGATAAGTTGGAGTTGGGAGTTGGCTTTAATCAATGATTTTATTCAAGCTGGGAAACTAACAATATAGGAATACATGCACGCATGGAAAAGGAAAATAATTTTTAAAAAAATACAACTATCTAGAAACCTAGCTTAAAATATATCTCAATTTAATAAAATTAATCCCACTTCATCCATAAAATGTTAATCCAAAAAAAAAAAAAAACCTAATTATCAAACTTAATAAAATATCCATGTAATTATCTCTAATGATATAGGATCGGGATGTTACATTAACACAAATACTTTAGAGGTTCTTTGGTGAACAATTATTTTAGGGTTGATTCACCCAAATCCCAACCTTCAAAGCTGATGAAGTTTCCCTATTTTGCCGTATCTCTGTTTTCATAAAGTAAAAAGAGCAATTTTTTGAATGCTGCATCATAATGTTTTCTGTAGTATCCCCAGGAATTAAACATGTGATCTAAATGAAAGCCATTTTCCCAAGCTTCTTTGTGAATTAAATGGCAATTTAAGCTGGACACAAGGACACTTGTAGATGTATACTAACCCTCAGAGCTTCATTCAAACGACCATAATCACTAGATGGTCATTGCAATTTATTTCTATATTATGCTCAATTGTTTTAAACAAATGAGAAATCAAGACTGAGTCCTTAAATTAGTTTAGGATGCAAACCTTTGCCATTCATATGATCTACTAGAGAAACATAACAAAATGAATAAAAACAAGGCTCAAAATCGTCCGAGTTCAACAAAGAAAGAATCAGACCCAGATTAACTAATCAAATCCCAAATAAAACTAACGGTCCAAAGAATCAAAACCCCAAATAAAACTAACACAACGAAAGCTCCATGTCATACGAGCAGCGACGAGATATTGGAAGGGCAGAGAAGGTGAAGACAGAGAAATTTGGAGAATGAGAAACGGAACATACCTCAGCAAATCGACTTGATCTTGGAGCTACGGCCGAATGGTGATGGTGAACAGCGACGGAGAACGCCTATGGAGAAGGCGACGTAGAACGCCACTGGCTAGGGTTTCTGCAGGCAACTAAAGTGTTTGCTTGGAGTACTCGGTTGCTTGGAGGCGTGATCAAGGAGAGAGAGAGACTCGGTTTCCTAAGGCGTGATCGAGGAGAGAGAGAGATGTCTAGGTTTGGATGTTTGGAATGGATGATAGACCTTGGCTGCTCTTTCGCTCGTTAAACAGCGGGTTGGATGATTTCCAACCCGTTCTCCAGTTGAACTCGCATTTAACGGGTGGGGTTAGATGGATTTATCTGGTGGGTGCGGGTCATACATTTTTTTGAACAGGCCTAAACATTACTCAGCTAACTATTAGTCAGGAATTGCTTTAAGAAAAGGCTTGAAGTAAAGTTATACTATCCCTTTGTGTGATTTCTCTGTCACTTTCTTACAACCATCCTTTGAAGTGTATGATCTGCTTTCTCATTTCCATTTATTCCCACGTACGTGATCTTACAGTTCCTTCTCTGAATCATTTTCTAACTCATCGACAATCAGATTAGATTACTCCATATATAACATGAGCAGAAGTAATTCTCATGTTGAGCATTATATATGCTCCATTGCTTGTATAATAGCTTAAAAAGTTGCATTATGCATTTGTCAAAGGAATTTGTGGATGAGGAGTGTTGAATTCAGTCTTAGGTATCCAAGTTTCACGCATAATCTTTGAGAAAAAAGTAAGACTCACTATTAAAAAATAAATTTTTTCATATAAATCTCATATTTTTCTAATTTTTTTTTAATAAAGTACGCAAGACTTGCACATTTATAACGGTATAATGTTGGGTGATCTTGGGCCTTTCTCAATCTCAAAAGCTAGCTTAAGAGGCGAGGCTTTCCCTCACACTTATAAACTAACAATCAGCCCATTCCACAACTGATGTGAGACAACCCCAACAATCTCCCCCTTGCACATTGGGCCCTAGGTCGAAGCAGCAACAACCCATTTCTCTCGCAGACTGTTGGGCCTGAGACTGTTGGTAAATTTGGGCTCTATACCAATGTTGGGTAGTCTTGAGCCTCTCTTAACCTTAAAAGCTAGCTCAAGAGGTGAGGCTTTTCCTCACACTTATAAACTGATCACCAACCCATTCCACAACCGATATGGGACAACCCCAATAAAAAATCATTTTCCTTCGTAGATTACACCATATTCCTCACAAAATTTTATAAACTCAAAGTTTCCAAAATTCCTTTATTCTTAGTTTTGATTTGGGTTTCCTCTTTTTTAAAATAAACTCTCAAAATTATACATTTACATCTATTATCAGTATTTGATTTCTCTAATAAAAATCAAATCCGTGTAAACCTATAAAAAAATATCAACAATTATTGATTGCACCTATAAGGGGATTTCCCCCCACTAAGCCAAGGAAGCCTGTGGATAAGAGAGAAGTAAGACCAAAAGTCACGCCCAGGGCAAATAGTCCTCAACCCGGCCCATGGAAAAAGTCTCTAGATGCAACCTGCAGAAGGGATGACGCTGCAAGGGATGAGATTAGTCGATCTGAAGGCCCCTCGAGTAGTGTCCATCCCTCAAGTGTCTGTCCACATAGCTATTCGGGGAGTCTTTGATCTACTAACAGGGAAGGTATCAACAGACCATCAAGAAGACAGTCAAAGCGAAGGAGGTCGGAGAACCATGCCACATTAATGGCTCAACTATCCGGACAATACGTCACATTAATGACGCCGTCACAAAGCCACACCGCATTTAAAGATTATAACATAAGGAACAATATGAAGGACGCGGACTTCATGGGGGCAGGCACGATCTATCCCCTCAGACTTATAGTATAAATAGTAGATCCCAGGTACGAAAATATGACTTTTTGATCCCTAGACTCCTTTACTTATTTACAAACTTCCAAAAATATTAACTGACTTTGACATCGGAGGTTACCCGGCCCCTAGGCCGCCCTCTCCAAGTTGTACTTCTCTCCATCTTTTGTAGGCTCGTTACCGAAGACTTGAGTTGTTGGAGCTTGGCCCAAAAGTATGCGAAACACGACGTTAATAGTAGAATCGTCTCTAGGATCGTTATAGATCTTGCGTATCTTTCTCATTCCTGCGACTACCCATTTCGAGCAACTCAGGAGAAACATGAGAGATGCCATGGAAGTAAGGTTGAAAACTATGGAAGAATGGGTAACAAAGCTAACCAGCGAAGTGCAAACAATTCGCAAGGAAAACAAAGAACTCAGAAAACCTTAGTAGGAGCACGAGGGCAGAGCAGGATCCAGCAACAGTGAACATGTGGGGTCTCGGAACACGTAGGCTGGACCTAATAAAGAAGAGGAGCAAAAGAACATGCAGGACGAGCTCCACAACCTCAAAGAAAAATACGAGGAGATAGCGAGGAAGGTGAGTACGTCGTCAACGGTGGACCAGTTGCTCACAAGCACTGGTCTACCTTATACACAAGAGGTGATGGCGGTGCCTTTACCACCAAAGTTTAGGGTCCCTGATATGGAGATATATGATGGGGGAAGGGACCCTCTTGAGCACTGGAAACTTTTATGGCACACATGACCCAGCATGGCTTCCCAATGGAAGTAGCATGTAGAGCATTTCCATTGACCCTGAAGGGACCAGCACGTGTATGGTTCGGGTCACTTGCACATGGATTGGTGGACAGCTTTGGCGAACTGGCCAGACTGTTCCTAACCCAGTTCATGTCCAGTCAAAGGAGGCAACGTTCAGCGATGTACCTTCTCACCATTAAACAAACAGAGGATGAAATCCTGGAGTCCTACCTATCTAGGATCAACAAGGAGCGCATGACCATCGACGACCAAGATGAGAAGATAACTTTGGATGTGCTCCTGTAAGGAGTTTGGCCATGATCCTAATTTATGGCCGAGCTGGCCAGAAGGAATCTCGTAATAATGCGAGAGTTCAAGGATCAGGCCAACAACTTCATCAACGTAGAAGACACTCTTCGAACATTGACGGAGCCACGAAGGAAGGGAGTGGAGCGAGCGGAGAAAAGGACAAAGGTCCCAACATAGGCTAAACCCCACGAGAAACTGAAGAAGAGCCTCCAAGAAAAGCGACAGGAGGAAGTCCTAGCAAGGGGACTAGGACCACAGTACGACCGGCCCACGTTCACCATTCGCGAGGCTGACGCCCACGTCACACAAAGGGAAGACAACTGGGGAGTAGTGCGCCGCTAATGCACGTACCATCTGTCCACCTCACACAACATTGAGGACTGCTTCTCCCCGCAAGGGAGGAGAGAGAGTATGCGGAGAAGGAGAGGTGACGACACTCCCCGAACAAGTGACTGGAGCAGGAAAGAAGGGGAAGGTCGAGAGAAAAGAGTCAGGATCGAGGCAACCGACACAGGCCGGCAAACAGTCCTCAGCGGCAGCCAACGGTAAGGGAACTAAAGCCAGATCATGCTCGTTCTCCTCTAAGGCAGGAGCCTCTACTCGGGGAAATTCAAACCATAACTGGAGGATTCGCGGGCGGGGATGTTACCTCATCAAGCAAGAAAGCACACGCCAGGTGGGCCTGGTATCACGAGGTATACTCAGGTGAGAATCATCCTGCCAAACATCAAAGGGGTGACCTTACCCCTGCCATCTCATTCACGGGGGCAGACGAGGAGGGGGTTCTGTACCCCCATGAAGACGCGTTAGTGGTCAGTACACTTGTCGCCAACTTCACCACCAGTAGAATCCTCATCGATAATGGGAGTTCTGCAGACATCCTGTTTTGGGAAGCCTTCGCCAGAATGGGCATAAAGACTGCTTGGCTATGGCCGACCCCCATGCCCTTGAAAGGTTTCTCCGAAAGTGTGGTCCAACCTGCAGGAACCATCACGCTGTTTGTCCTTGTTGGTAGCAGGCCCTGCACGACCCTTGTCATGGTCGACTTCTTGGTACTGAAGACTTCGTCGTCATACAATGCCATTATCGGGAAGCCCACCCTCAATAGCTTGCAGGCCGTCACATCGACCTACCACCTCAAAATGAAGTTCCCAACTCTCCAGGGAGTGCAGGAAGTCCTAGGCGAGCAAGTCTTAGAAAGAGAATGCTGCGTCCAAGAGCTAAAGCAGAAGGATGGTGGGCCTACCTTTGACAACATTACTGCGAAAGAGTAGGTCGGGCAACACAAAAGGAGCCATGGCAGGCCTCCGCCTGCAACTCGTTCTGCTAGGCTCGAGGGGGAGTAAGGGGTAGTGCATGGCCCAAAAAGGAAGAATGGACGATAGCCTTCCTGACCGGAAACTCGGTTCCCCATGGTCTTGTAATATCTCTTTATCCAGCATGTAATTTCTTTATATTTAATGAGAATGTGACTTTTCAGGACAATGTAAAACATCTACTTCAAACTTTCATATTACAAGCAAAGCGCCAACAAGAAAATGTGTGACTAACAAAATCTACGACGAAAAGGTCATCAACGAATTAATAATTACCTCCCCACAAGGCACCATGGGGAAATGTAGGCCTAAAGGTTGCCTTATCCCTCCTGTGGCGGAGTGCGGGTTAGCTTTCAACAGCCCAAAGATGAAGGCTTACCTTCCGTGCGGGCGTCAACAGGCGGGTATGGGTCCAGTCTCTAACTGCCCGAACAACATACCTCCCGTGGGGCCAAAGGGGAGAATTAGGCCAAAGACGATTGTATTCCTCCCACGATGGAGAGCGGGTCATGCCCCCTGGCAACCTGAACAGCTTATCCCGACTCCTATCGTAGCAAAGAGCAGCTAGCTATAACACTGTCTGAATTTACCTCCCCGCAAGGTACCACAGAGAAATGTAGGCCTTAAGGTTGCCTTATCCCTCATGCGATAGAGTGCAGGTTAGTCCTCAGCTACTGTAATTCAGAAACTATACCTTCCTTCTAAGTGTAAACAGGCGGGAGTCAGAAACTATTCCTTCCTCGTAAGCGTCAACAGGCGGGAGCGAGTTTAGTAACAAACTGCCTAAATAACTTACCTCCCTGTGGGGTACTATGGGGAAAGGCCTAAAGGTTTCCTTGTCCCTCCCATGGAGGAGAGCGAGTTTAGCACTTGTGGCGACCAGAATACTTACCCCAACCTCTACTGCGAACGAAGACTGGGTTCAGCGCCAGAAGATTAATACATGTGATAATTCCTAACCTTTACTCGTTGAAATAATGTCGAGTTCAATTAGCATAATTAATATTAATTTTATTATTATTGTAAATTCAAACTTATCGCTAATCTATTATATTTTTATGTCCACTTCTAAGCTATCTTTGAACTACAAGAATCTTTCCTATACAAAAGTTCTGGCTTCGTCTCTACTATAGGTTAGGGGTGGGCAGCGGGAGGGCGCACCATGTGGATAGCACCCCTACTATAGGTCTACACAATCTATGAAGAAAAATGAGTGACATTTGAAACTCAAAAGTAGGTTGGCATCATTTGTGATGGGCATGCAAAGCCATATGCAAAAATTCTCAATTTTTCAATATAAAATCGTACAGTAATTTATATGATTACCACATCAATTATCTACTATCAAACAAAGTAGCATCAGACACATATATCACATAAATATTACAAGAATCCTAGGTACGTACAAAATAACAACCATGGTGAATCTTGTCCACACATGTGACATCTAAACCACGACCATCAGAACCATCATGACATAGTGCCAAGGTTCACATAAAGCTAGTAAGGCTACTGAGTTAACTAGGCCTTGATCGGTATTGCTTGGAGCCTCCGACAATGTTCCTGTGCGGCTGTACAGTGACAGTGCGTACTTCCATAGAAGATAAGTGTAGAGAAAATAAAGAGAGAGACACACAAAGATTTACGTGATTCGGCTCTAGGACTACGTCCACGAGGGTTTGGAGATGTGAGTTTCCACTATGATGTATTTGTTTACAGTCACTCATAGTCCCTCACATCTCGTTTGGTCCTTCCCCTTTTTTCTAATCCTACTTGCCATGACGTGACTTGACCATTGGCGTATCTGACTTGCTCCCCCTGGCCTATGGCCCCTCCTGACACTTGCATGCTCTCATATCCCTCATTCTTTCTTGTTTTCCCCTTATCCCTAGTGGTGGCTTGGTGGGTTGGGCCCAACTATGGGTTGTTGCATTTTATCCCTCCACAGAAGCCCGCGATTCTTAAGGGCAACTTGTGTGACTCGGCAAGTCGAGGGACTCGTGCCCAACTGTCTGTGAAGGGGTAGAGCTCGAAAGGCCCTGACCTTAGCAAATGCATCGCGGCTAGCCAAGGGACTGAGCTTGTGGTGCACGAAGGTTGGCAAGTCAAGGGACTTGTGTCCGACTAGTTGTGAAGGGGAAAGCTCAGGAGGCTTTGGCCCTTAGCCAATGCATCGCGATCATGCATTGCACAAAGGTCGGTGATTCAAATGACTCGTGTCTGACTGGCTATGAAAGGGCAGAGCTCGAGAGGCCCTGGCCCTTAGCCAATGCATCATCGCCAGCTGAGAGACTGGGCTTGTGGTGCACGAAAGTCAGAAAGTCAAGGGATTTGTGCCCAATTGCCTGTGAAGGGGAAAGCTCGAGAGGCTTTGGCCTTTAGGCAATACATTGCGACCATGCATTGTACAATGGTCGGCAAGTTAAGTGACTTGTGTTCGACTGACTGTGAAGGGGCCGAGCTTGGGAGGCCCTGGCTCTTAGCCAATGCACTATGACTAGCTGAGGGACTAGGCTTGTGGTGCACGAAAGTTGGCAAGTCAAGAGACTTGTGTCCGACTAGCTATGAAGGGGCAAAGCTCGGGAGGCTCTAGCCCTTAGTCAATGCATCGTGGCCAGCCGAGGGACTGGGCTTGTGGCGTGAGGCGCTTGTTCGTGTTGAATTACTCTATCAAAGTGCGACCAAGGTTGGAGATGTGTTACTGTTGAGGCTCGACTAAAATAGTCTGGATGTGCCCACTGACTAGAGTCCCGACGTGGAAAGTCCGTGCATGCCCGATGGTCCGGTGCATGCCTACTAGCTGAGTTTGGGTGAGCCTGTTGGGGGTATCCAGATGAGCCCACTGGAAGAACCTGGGTGAGCCCGCTAGGAGAGTCCGTTGGGAGAGTCTGCTCGGAGAGTTTGGGTCAGCTTGCTGGGAGAGTTCGGGTGAGCCTACTGGGAGAGTCCGGGTCAGCCCGCTGGGATAGCAGGGTGAGCCTGCTGGGAGATTCTGGGTGAGCCCGCTAGGAGAGTCCGCTATGTTTAACCGTTGGGTCAACAACTCGAGGGACTTGTGTTTAACTGTTGCATCGCGGCGAGTCCAGTGACTCGACTTGTAGTGCAAGGGTGAACAAGTTGAGGGACTTGCATTGGGTCGCGGTGAGTCCAGTGACTCAGCTTGGCACGAGGCTCTTGTCCTTGCTCTATTGGAGCACAACGAAGGTTGGAGATGTGTGACTGTTAAGGGTTGACTGAAATCGATCGGGCACACTTAGGTGAGCAAGTTGGTGGAGCACATTGCATGGGGCAGGGTTATTCCTTGTTCTCCACTACGTGTTCTATGCAGAGCTCATGCATGGTGCACATTTCACATGCATGGCACACGCTTAAAACACTGTTTGTTAGCTGTCGGGAAGTTGCCCGCCGAGTGAGGTGACCGTGTCCGCATACACGTTAGTGCCAAGAAATTATTCCCAATGGTTATATTGGGATGTCTAGGCCTCACTCGGGCCAGGCTACATGGCCCGTGCTCCATATCCCAGGAAGCAGTTTTGTCAGTAGAAATAAATTCACACAAATTTTGAGAGAGACAATACCAGGAAGTATTTAGTTGTTGTAGTCAATTTTTGCTTGATTGAAAATTGTCTGCAATTGTCTGTCGCTTCTCCTTTGCTTGCTCCTCTTCCTTCTCTCTGTTTTTTTTTTTTAGAATCCGTGAGCACCATTGCATGGGACATGCAAGTTCGACTCAACGTGGGATCCAACAAGTCTTGTGCAATCGAGGAACTGTGTCTAAGTAAGTGAGGAACTATCAGAGCCGTGCAAGCGAGTCCTGCCCAAGCCCTACAAATGGGGCACTGTCCGATCCATGCAAGCACGACACTGTGCGAGCCCTACAAGTGGGGCACTGTCCCAACCCAATAAGTGAGTCTCATCTGAACCCTGTGCAATGGCGTCCAAGTCCCATGCAATTGAGGTGGTTGCCCAAGCTGATGAGGGCTCGGTGTAGCTCACTCTCGTGTAGAGGTGGTGGCCCGACTTGAGGAGAGTTTGCAGGTTGCTCCTGTGTGATGGAGGTGTTGCCCGAGCTGAGGAGAGCTCGGTGCAACTCACTCTCGTACTGTGGTGGTGGCCTGAGTTGAGGAGAGTTTACAGGTTGCTCTCGTGCGGTGGAGGTGTTGCCCGCCATGGGGTGGCCATAGAGGGCCCGAAGCAGAGGAAAGCTAGCTGCAATCCTGCCTGAGCACTGCAGGTGACTGGCCCAAGCCAAGTTGTGCCATGCAGGTGGTCTGAGTAAGTCCGAGCCCTATAACTAGGAGGATGGGTGGCTCGCCGAGCTGAGGGGTAGAAGAGGAGGGCATGTTCCCTACTGGGAGGTGGTCGTCGAGCTGAGGTGGAGCTGGCCACTGGGTGGCTGAGGAGTCGGCCAATGGTGGCCCTGCTACTGGGTCATGGTGTATGCTTGTTGCTAGATGGGGGGCCAACCCAAGCTTACCATGGGGGTCCAAGCACCTCTGGGGCGGCAAAAGGTGTCAGCAGTCCAAGTGGTGGCTGCCGACGGAAGCATAGTGCTCACGACAGTGTCGTGAGCATGCCGTACGTGTTGTTGCACGTTGTGTGCACTGCATGCATAGCCAACGGCCGCCGCCGGTCGGCTGGGGTGCTCGGGAACCACCCCATGGGTAGCAAACAATGTCGGCGAGCCACTAGGTGGTCGCATGCAACTCGGCCAGGAGTCGGCAGGGCGGGGCTTTTGTGTTTTCTCCCACACGTGAGACCACACATGTGGCTGTCTCGATAGAGCTACCACCGCTGGGGGGTGGTCAGTGAAGTGTAGGTGGAGCAGACAATGCCGACGACCCATGTGGTGGACGTCGGCGCCCTCTCCTGCTGTGGTACAATAGAGACATGCCATGGTCTCCGTGCGCATGGGGTGTATGTTCACGATCCCCTCGGGGCCCATGGCTGCGGAGCCAGAAACTGCCGGTGGTGTGAGTGGTGATCGTCGATGGGTCAACTGGGCTCGCAGCGTGGCACTGCGAGCTTTGGGTGCACCTCGCCGTGCCTCGTGCACAATGGTCGTGCGTGCATGCATGGTGAACATTGTGCCCACCCGAGTATTGTGCACGTGGGGTACAATGCTTGTGTGCTACTGTGCACTTGTTTGCCCGCTAGTGTCCGAGCAGTGTGACTTTTTTGCGATCGGTCCTTACCGTGCACTTACTTTTTTCATATTTCATTAGAGTGAACTGAGTGCAGTGTTGAGGAGCTCGGTTCCTCGCCTGGGTGAGAAAAGATTTACTTGCCCATTTTCTGCAGTGACATTTTTTATAAAAGTAAAAATTTAAGAAGCTAAGAATACTTATTTGGGACGATGTTATCTATTCGTCTGGTAATTATCCAGCATGTCGAAAAATCGTCATTCTCCCACCTCTGGCTTAGAAAGTGAAACGAATCCCACAGACGGTGCCAATATTGGTGTTGAAAAAATCGCACATGCTGGAAGGAGAGAAAGAGTCATTCCCGGCCCACTGAGTTGACTAGACTTTGATCGGTGTTACTTGGAGCCTGCAGCTGTACGGTGACGGTGTGTACATCCATGGTAGATAAGTATAGAGAAAATAAAGAAAGAGAGACACAAAAATTTACGTAGTTCGGCATTAGGCTTACGTCCATGGGGTTGGGGGAGTTTCTACTATAATGTATTTGTTTATAGTCACTCATGGTCCTTCACATCTCACTGTACAAAGAAAGCTGGAGATTCACTTGTTGTAAAGAAAATCCCACTAGAGCGCTCTTTTCAAGAGTTGAAGAAGAAGAGTAAGAAGTCGAAGTCCATCCATATCACAGGAGAATAAGATCCTTTTAAAGTCGCCTGGTCCTTCCCGATTTTTCTGATTCCCCTGCCATGAGGTGGCTTGACCCTTGGCGTGTCTGACTTGATCTCCCTAGCCTTTGACCCCTCCTGACACTTGCATGCTCTCATGTCCCTCATTCTTTCTTGTTTCCCCCTTGTCCCTAGTGTTGGCCTGGTGACTTGGGCCCAACCACGGGCTGTGGCATTTTATCCCTCTACAGAAGCCCACGATTTTTAAGGTTAATTTGTTATAACGAAAGGCCTTAAGAGTTTTTAAGTGAAAATATGCCACAAAAGTCGTCAACAAGAAAACAAAATAATCTGCTTTTGTTAAGTAATAAATACCTCCAAGGGCGAATTTAGGTGGAGGGGTGTATTCGACCATGTATGATGTGAGCAAGGAGCTTGAATGTGGCGGGAGATCGGCTCGACCGTGTATGGTGCAAGCATGGAGCTCAAATGTGGCAGAAGGCTGGCTCAATCGTGTATGGTGCAAGCGCGGAGCCCGAATGCAACAAGAGGCTGGCTTGACTGCGTGAGGTTCGAACGCGAAGCTCAGATGTGGCGAGCACGAAGCTCAAATGTTTGTTGTGTTTTGTAAAGTGCATGTTTGTTTGATGCCTTTGTTTTCGATTTGTTGTTAGTGTTGGAGTCTGTGTGAAATAACCCACGCAAAGCGGTCAGAGGGCCCATCGACTCCCTGGGTCCACTTTAGGCGGTTTCCAAGCCCGTCGGCTTGTTCTTGAAGGTAACTTGCCTTAGGCAGTTATGGAGCTTGGAGGCCTGTTAACTCCAAAGGCTCATTCCCGGAGGTGACCCGCTGGTAGTGGTTATACACCGTGGTGAGTCTAGAGACTCGACTTGTAGCATGAAGGTCGACAAGTAGAGGGACTTGTGCTCGACTGGTTGTGAAGGAGCAGAGTTCGGGAGGCCCTAGCCCTTAGCCAATGCATCGTGGCTAGCCGAGGGACTAGGTTTATGGTGCACGAAGGTCGGCAAGTCAAGGGACTTATGTCCAACTGGTTGTGAATGGGAAACCTAGGGAGGCTTTGGTGCTTAGCCAATGCATCGCGATCTTGCATTGCATGAAGGTCGGTGAGTCTAGTGACTCGTGTTCGACTGGCTGCGAACCTTAGCCAATGCATTGTGGCCAGCCGAGGGACTGGCTTGTGGCGTGAGGAGCTTGACCGTGCTGAATTACTCTACCGGAGCACAGCGAAGGTTGGAGATGTGTTATTGTTAAGGCTCAACTAAAATAGTCCGGATGTGCCCGTTGGGGAAAGTCCATGCGTGCCCGTTAGTTCGGCGTATGCCCACTATCTAAGTCTGGGTAAGCTTGCTGGGAGAGCTCGGGTGAGCACCCTGGGAATGTCTGTTGGGATAGTTCGCTGGGAAAGTTTGGGTGAGCCGCTGGGAGAGTCCGGGTGAGCCAGTTGGGAGAGTCCGCTGTGATCGACCGTTGGGTCAACAACTCGAGGGACTGGTATTCGACCGTTGCGTCGCGGTGAGTCCAGTGACTCACTTTGGTCACCGCCGTCCCTTCATAGCGGTTGGGGCCTGCTTCGTAGCGATAACGGTCTTTCTCATCGAATACGCTGTGGTCCTCAGCCACCTCTTCAGCGACTATGTGGATAAACCCACGAGACCCCGCGCCATCGCCTTCTTCATGGTAGGCTTTTGGGTTCTTGACGTCTCCAACAACATGTTGCGGGGCCCTTGCTATGCCCTCCTGGCTAATCTCTCCAACAACATGCACAAAACTCAAAAGCTGCTTCTTCCTTTCCATTGTGTTGCTCTAGGTAGTAACCATCATGGCTCTCACTTCAGTGAAAGAAAGAGCGCTTTCTTCGCAATCGAAGCCGGAAAATACCGTTAGAAAGGAGGAAAGGGTGGCAGAGTCAGCTGGGGTACCCTTTTTTGGCGAAATGTGGAGCGCTTTCAAGTGGTTACAAAGGCCAATGAGGATTCCACTTCTGGTGACGTGTCTCAACTGGATTGCATGGTTCCCATTCCCGCTGTTCGATACAGATTGGATGGGGAAATAGGTGTACGGAGGGACAATCGGGAAGGGTCCGGAGGGAAAATTGTATGATTGGGGTGTGCAGGTGGGTGCGCTGGGGCTCATGCTCAACTCCGTGGTCTTGGGATTTACATTGCTCGGCGTGAAGATGAAATGGAAAGACGAAATGGGAGATGCGCGTATGATTTTCAAAAAAGAAAGGAAAATAACTTGAATGCCACAGTGACATAGCCACGTCAAGCGGGAAGAAAAACGAGATCCCATGAGGAACATTTTCCTATTGGAGAATTCGTAGAAGTCCAGAATGTCAAAGCAACTACAAACAAAAACAGAATAAAAAGGTCAAAAAACCCATTAAACTCGTTTTACATGGTACCTACTTGGTAAATGAAATGCACAACTGTCACTAGGTGTTAAACCCTATACACCTTAGGCTTCTTTCTTCAGTGACAATACATGGCCAAGCCCTGAATCTCTTGGGAGCTCATGTACCACAAATCCAAGGGTGCTAAGCTCGGAATTCTAGATTCCCTCCGAGCTTAGAAACTCACCAATTGTCAAGCCGCCTCGCTTGTTTGTAATGAGATGAAAAATTAGTAAATAATAATAAAATAATTTAAGTAAAATATTTTATGTGGATTTAAAAAATGAGAAAAATAAATAAATAAAAAAATTTTAAAGTTATAAAAAAAATTAAAATATAATTTTTTAATATTTATTTTTATTTTAAAAATTTTAAAAATTTAAATTGATTTTTATATTTTATTTGAAAGTTATAAAAAATTATAATAATTAAGCACTTATCTAATAATTTAATGAAAAAGTTGAAATTTAAAAATTATTCAATCCTTCATTCTCTTAATGAGAATCCAAAATGTTACCAATTAATCTAAAGGATTTGACAAAAAATATTTATGTTGAAATAGTGTTTAGATATTGAAATGAGATGAGATTGAATGAGATAATTTCAAAGATTTGTAAAACCAAAACAGTCCTAACAATTTCATGTCATCACACACTTCTTATGGAGACTATCTTAATTCGGATCCTGAGATATAAAAGGAGTACCACCGATACAACAAGTCATTCAATCAACAATGAACATTGAATCGTCCAGGTAAATCAGGTTCACAAGCCAACTCAAAGAAACAAATAAAAAAGGGGACAAAAACTGCAAAGACTCGCAAGACAATCTTAAGGATAGAAATAGAACATTCTTCTTCCACCACCACCACCAGCAGAACATACTACTAAGTTACTAACACTATAATCCCTGTAAAGGCGGATGAAAATGAAGATTGAGGTAAACTAGAAGGCCGCGCATCATATTGTCAACCCTGTTCTACCCTTTTTTTTTTGGTTATAAAAGATAATTTTCATTAGGGTTTTTGGTGGAGACAGACTGATCATTTAGCCATCATCACCTTGACAAACTCCTCATAGTTTATCTGGCCATCACCATCTACATCAGCCTCCCTGATCATCTCATCGACTTCCTCATCAGTGAGCTTCTCCCCAAGATTGGTCATCACATGACGCAGTTCAGCAGCAGAGATGAACCCATTCTGATCCTTGTCAAAAACCCGGAAGGCCTCTTTAAGCTCCTCCTCTGAGTCAGTGTCTTTCATCTTCCTGGCCATAAGGTTTAGGAACTCAGGGAAGTCAATGGTCCCATTGCCATCGGCATCAACCTCATTGATCATGTCCTGGAGCTCTGCTTCAGTTGGGTTCTGGCCGAGCGACCTCATCACAGTCCCAAGCTCCTTGGTAGTGATGCAACCTGCAAATCATTAAGCTCAAAGATAAATTTCAAATTATTCTTGTCAGAGAATCTACCACCAAACTCATAGAGGCTAACTTGCCAAGTTGCCAATCAATCACCCACACCACTGTCTGAAATATACCTACCATTTTTAACACCTAAAAGAAGTTTCAACACATAATACAAGTGAAATTTAACAAGAACACCAGTCATCCAAAGTGTAAAGCAATGAAATTGAAAGTGCAAGATCACACGTGCCCTTGAATTATTCATCTGAAAGAGGCACCCAATCGATCATGGAACATCAATTTTTTATGCACAACATCACGCCCGCGAGCGTGTTGTTAAAAATAAACGTATCAGGTTACGCAGTAAATGAATCTGTGAAAATAAAAAACATGCAGCAAGAACGAGGCAGATCAGACTCTTAAAATCTTTCGAACACTGCTATATATCAATAAACCACAATACAACAAATCTCGACAGCATAGGAACAACGTGGGCACACTGGCAGATCTCATGTTCCTATAACCGCATGATCTCCGCAACTCTTTCCTCTTTTAAAGAATAAATGCCGAAGTGTCGGGTGATTAAAACCTTTTAGAAAATTTTTGTCTTCCAAACAATAAACACATCTGAGGTTCAATCTCTTACATCGTTGATCTCTTTTCTTCCCACTCAATTTTTCCCCCAGCTAGCAAACGGTGAATAATTATCAATTAAAACAGCTCAGATCAGACACGGTACAAGAAAGGGAAACATAGAGAAACGAAGAGAGAGAAATCCTTAAGACGGAAAGAAAAATTAAGGTTTATCACTATGGAACCAAATAAAATAAAGGTTAAAAAAAAAAAAGAAAGATAAAGAACATAGAAACGGTAGATACATGATACAAAAGCGCAGATAAAACGAGATCCACATAAATCCTTAGAGACAACGAACAAGTTCATAAGAACTAGATCTGACACAAACCAAAAGGAAATAAACATCAGATTCATCCATACAGGTAGAGAGAAAGAGACCGACCGTCGCCATCCTTGTCGAACAAGCTGAAGGCCTCCTTGAACTCAGAGATCTGGTCATCGGTGAGTTGGTCCGCCATTCTTCTTCTGGAAAATTCGGTGCTTTCTTGTCTTTTCGTAAGGCGGAGGATATTTCTAATAGATAGAAAGATAAGAAAGGGAGGATGAAAGTAGAAAAGCTGCCGTTTTATATGGAGAAACAGAGATTAACGTTTTCGTCAACCAAGTATTAACGAAAAGATCTACTAGATGCTGCCACGTAGAAGATCAAGGATGATCAAATAGATCACAGACCCAGAAGCGTAGGGTCCATGAATGGCCTGTGCACCTTTGGGTATAGTATTAGATTCTTCCAAAATTATTAAAAAAAACAAAAGAAACATATACTGGTTTTTTCCTATACATCACAGAAACATATACTGGTTTTTTCCAAAATTAGCGTCCATGCGGCATATATTAACAGAAATTTTATCCATCATTTAATTCTATACATCACATTTTAATCTTATTTTAATTATATTAAACAATATATAACATATTTAACACTATTAAATAAGAAAAAATAATATAATAAATGATCAATTAATAGTAATAATGTATCACATCATACTTAATAGAATAAAAATAAAATGATAATATAGTGTATAAAATTTTCTTTTACTTTTATATCCGTCCAAACTTATAGTTTTTTTTCCATAAAATTTGAAGATTTTTTTTTAAATATGAAATAATAAATAATAACTAATAAGATTTTTTTTTCATTAACAAAATGTGTTTTTGTGGAAACTGAGCAGCAATTCGCGCTGCGCCTTCTGTTTTTTTTCTTTGTTTTTTAACCGTTTCGTTTTGTTTTCGGTATTTATTAGTAATAACGATGAAATTGAAAAGAAAACACGGTTCGTTACGCTGTTTGGACGCGATCTTCCTGTTCTGTCTCGCGTTGACTGGCACCTTGAGGGCAAGTGGAAGAAGAGAGATGTTATAAGAAAGAGATATCTGAAGTCTGAAGTTTTTGTGCATATAAATATATATATATATATATATTTAAAAAAATAGATAAATCTAAAACAATAAAAAAATTATTTTTATAAATTAAGATTGACGAGGGTTTTATTTTTTATTTTTATAAAATAAGACATTCTGCTCTATCGAAAATAATTATTTTTAAGAATATTTGGATACTTATAATATCTCAAATATCTATAAATAGTATGAAATTATTTGTGAATAGTAATAAAATAATTTGAATTAACATGTTTTTATTATATTTTGCAAAATGAGAAAAAACAAGTTGAATAAAAATATTATAAAGTTAAAAATTATTTTTAATATTATTTTTATTTTAAAATTTGAAAAAATTGTATTGTATCCTATGTTTTGTTTGGAAGTTTGAAAAATTTGCAATGATTATATGAAAAAGTTGAAAATTAAAAATTAAAAAATGTTTTGTCTTTGAGTGATGTTCGGAAAAAAAATATTTGAGAATACCTGAAAATACTTGTATTCCTAGCCCTTATTCTTTTATTGTGGATTTAGGCCAAGTTTGGACACTGAGTTATTCTCAGATTTTCCTTCCCAAACATCACTAAAACACAACACTTTTCAATTTTAAATTTTTAACTTTTTCATCTAATCATTATCTATATTCAAACACAAAACTCAAGTTACTCCACTTAACTTTTCCAAACTTTCAAATAAAACATAAAAAATAATATAACTTTTTCAAATTTCAAAATAAAAGTAATATTAAAACATTATATTTAAACATTTTTTTAAACTTTATACTATTTTTATTTAATTTTTTCTCTCATTTTTCCAAATACAATAAAGCATTCTAATTCAAGCTATTTCACTTCTATTCATAGATATTTATCATAAGTTTCCAAATGAGCCCTTAGTTATTTTTAAAAAACACAGCATCCTAATTTATACAAAAATCATTTTTCTTTTATAAATTGAATTGTTTAAAAGAAAAAGGAAAAAAAAAAAGAGTAAAAAATCGATTTGCACTTGTGTGCATGTTTGGGGTGTACCCTAGCATTGTCCTAATTTAAACCACACTGAATTAAATCATTTTAAAAGAAATTTTCTTAAACTTTATAATATGAACCCTAAACTCTTAAAATCCTAATGCTAATTATTTTCTAAGGTTCAACTTGCTACACAATCAGAACAAGTAACCTAGAACTCGTAATGCAAAACTCAGAAACACTCCACACAAGAACTAATTGAACAATATTTCATTAGTAAACCTTGTAGAGAATTTTCGAGGAATTCTCAACCTCCCAAAACAAACTCACAAGATCATTCACACTCCAAATCATTATTCTTACCTTTGCTTTTATAGAAGTAGATGGCTAACTAACTTTCTAAAACAATAGTATGTAGTAAAACGCAAGAATACAAATGTAAAACGCAGCTATCTATTTACATCATGAAACTCAATGTTTCATTGAAGGCTCTAAACGCAGCTTCTAGGAAAATAAAATGCAAACACTTCTCTGAAGATTAAACGATTCGTTTCATTAAACCCTTTCCTTCCTTTGATTCCACCCGATGGTTAAAACCGTTGCAATTGATTTCCTAACAACTTCATAACAGACTTCCCCCCATAGCTTCTCTGGTCTGCACCACTTCAAGGCCTCTGCCAGGCACCCGTGACAATCTCCACCACTTCAAGGCCTTGCCCACAAGGCACCCGTGACAATCATTGCAAGACAGTTCCTACCAAGTGAGGATACAGAGATATGAGTTTCCACAATAGCTCCCAAGAACTATCCTCAATAGGTGCCCCAACCCACTTAATCAATACCTCAGTTGAAGCCTGATTCCCCACCTTCCTCATTCTTCTTTCTAAAATAAGTTCAGGTTCAGGTTGCACATTCCCTTCACTGTCAACAGGAGGTAAAGTAGATAATGGAGAAATTTGATCTCCAAGTTTCTTTTTCAAGCAAGATACATGGAAAACAAGATGTATTCTTGCTGAAGATGGTAAATTCAATTTATATGCCACTTGACCAATTTTTTCAACAATCTGGAAGGGACCATTAAATCGAGGGGCCAATTTCATATTTCTTCTCAATGCTATTGATTTTTTTCGATAAGGCTGCAGTTTAAGGAACACCCAATCTCCCACTTCAAGGACTCTTTCAGTTCTCTTCTTATCAGCATACCATTTCATTCTACTTTGTGCCTTTTCCAAATTCTTCTTTAAAAGAGAAAGTACTTCATCTCGAGACTTAAGCTGCTGATCTATTGCAGCATTAGTAGTAGTACCTGGAACATATGTTAATAGCTTAGCAGGGCAGATGCCATAAAGTGCTTGAAATGGAGTCATACCAATAGATGAGTGCATGGTAGTGTTATAACACCACTCTGCCATTTGTAACCAAGCACTCCAATTCTTTGGCTTGGTGCCAATGTATGATCTCAAATAGCCTTCAACACACTTATTCAAAGCTTCTGCTTGGCCATCAGATTGGGGGTGATACGCTGAAGTGAAGGCTAAATTAGTTCCTTGCATCTCAAATAATTGCCTCCAAAATTTGCTAGTAAAGGCCACATCACGATTAGATACTATGGTTTTAGGCAACCCATGAAACTTAAAAACTCCAGCAAAAAACACCTCAGCTACCTTGCTAACTGTATAAGGGTGTGCCATAGGAAAAAAGTGACCAAACTTGGTCAATCTGTCAATTACAGTGAGAATAACAGTCATTCCATTGGAACATGGTAGGCCTTCAATAAATTCCATTGCAATATCCAGCCAAGGAGTCTAAGGAATAGGTAATGGCTGCAACAGACCTGCTGGATGGGTTGTTTCATGCTTATTCATTTGGCAAGTCTGACACTCCTTAACTAATCTTCTGATATCCCTTCACATACCAGGCCAATAAAAGTCCATCCGTGCCTTTTGTAGTGTTTTATGATACCCAACATGACCTGCTTCTGGGTTATAACGGATATATTGTAAAATCTAAGGAGGAAGAAGGTACTATAACCAGCTTACCTTTCCTTAATAAAAGGCCCTGCTGCATAGAGTAATCTTTAGAAACTGGACTGCCTTGCTGTAAAGCAGTGATAATACTGCAGAGATCATGAGAAAGAACATAACTTTGCTTAAGCTCATCCACCCAAATGGGAGTAGGAAAGGATATGAGAGCTAATGTAGCTGTCTCCTCTATCATCTTCCTTGAAAGAGCATCTGCTGCTTTGTTGTCCCTACCCTTCTTATATTCAATCCTGAAATCATATCCCATAAGCTTGAAAATCCACTTCTGCTGAGCTTCAGTTGCTGCCTTATGTTCTAACAAGTGTTTCAATGCCTGTTGGTCAGTTTTGATTCTAAAAACTTGACCAAGGAGGTATGGTCTCCATCTTGCCACTGCACAAACCAAAGCCAAAAGTTCTTTCTCATATGTTGACAGTAACAAAGCCTTGCCTTTTAAAGCTTTGCTGAAGAAGGCTATTGGCTGGCCTTCCTGCATCAAGACAGCACCCAGCACCACCCCTGAGGCATCATACTCAATGGTAAACTCCTTTGAAAAGTTTGGAAGTCTTAATACAGGAGGTTTGGATATTGCATTCTTCAACTAGATAAAATCTGCTTCATCTTCTTTATTCCAAGAAAAAGAGTTTTTCTTCAACAACTCAGTAAGTGGTGAAGCTATTGAGCCATAGTGCTTGATGAATTTCATATAGTAACCAGTAAGGCCCAAAAATCCCCTCAATGCCTTCATTGTTTTTGGAATTGGCTAATCAATCGTTGAGGAAATCTTGGCTGGATTTGCTTTAACTCCATCCCCCGAGATAATATGGCCCAAATAGTCAATTTCAGGCACTGCAAATCTACACTTAGATTTCTTAGCAAATAAAGTGTGTTGCTGTAAAATAGCAAAAACTGCCTCTAAGTGTTCCAAATGCTGAGAAAAATCTTGGCTATAAACCAAGATGCCATCGAAAAATACCAAAAAAAAACCTTCTAAGAAAAGGCTTGAAGATATGGTTCATTAATCCTTAAAATGTAGCAGGTGGATTGGTAAGCCCAAATGGCATTACCAAGAACTCATAATAGCCCTCATGAGTTCTAAATGCAGTTTTTGAAATATCACATTCTTTCACCCTTATTTGATGATACCTTGACCTTAAGTCAAGTTTGGAGAAAATCTTAGCTCCATAAAGTTCATCAAGAAGCTCATCAATGACATGTATAGGAAACTTGTCTTTGATGGTTTCATTGTTAAGGGCTCGGTAGTCAATGCACATTCTCCAACTACCATTAGCTTTTTTCACCAACAACACAGGTGAAAAAAATGGACTTTGACTAGGCCTTATAGCTCCATTATTGAGCAAATCTTTCACTATCTTCTCAATCTTAGATTTTTGATAATGAACATAATGATAAGGTCTCACTGAAACTGGCTGAGCACCCTCCTTCAATAAAATCTTGTGATCAAATTCTCTGAATGGGGGTAAACCCACTGGTTCTTCAAATACAGCTTTAAACTGGCCCAATAACTCTTCAACTTCTATCACGGGTGCCTGGCAAAGGCCTTGAAGTGGTGCAGACCAGAGAAGCTATGGGGGGAAGTCTGTTATGAAGTTGTTAGGAAGTCAGTTGCAACGGTTTTAACCATCAGGTGGAATCGAAGGAAGGAAAGGGTTTAATGAAACGAATCGTTTAATCTTCAGAGAAGTGTTTGTGTTTTATTTTCCTAGAAGCTGCGTTTAGAGCCTTTAATGAAATGTTGTGTTTCATGATGTAAATAGATAGCTGCATTTTACATTTGTATTCTTGCATTTTACTACATACGATTGTTTTAGAAAGTTAGTTAACCATCTGCTTCTATAAAAGCAGAGGTAAGAATAATGATTTGGAGTGTGAATGATCTTGTGAGTTTGTTTTGGGAGGTTGAGAATTCCTCGAAAATTCTCTACAAGGTTAACTAATGAAATCTTGTTCGGTCAGTTCTTGTGTGGAGTGTTTCTAAGTTTTGCATTATGAGTTCTAGGTTACTTATTCTGATAGTGCAGCAAGTTGAACCTTACAAGTGGTATCAACAAGGGTCGATCCTACAATGGCAGAAGGTACGACAGGTTCTGTGAAAGGTCAGCAAGAAGGTTTGTAAAAGCAACAAGAAATGGTTTAGAAGCAATTGGAGTAGCATCAACAGGCAATCAATGGTATTTTAGATAGGTTAGATCAACTTACTAACATGTTATGTTCTGTTGTTGAATCTAATCATGTTAATTCTCATGAAGCTCGTGGGAGAAATTGTGAGGATAGAAATGCAGTTTATAGAGGATTGCGTTTGGATTTTCCACGTTTTAATGGCACTGATCCTAATGGTGGGTTTTTAAAGCCACTCAGTATTTCGATTACCATCAAACGCCATTTCATCAAAAGTTGTTAGTGGCTTCTTATTATATGGAAGGGGAGGCGCTGATATGGTACCAAGAAGGGTTAGATTCTGGCCAATTTAATTCATGGGAGTCCTTGATTTTGGCTGTACAAGTGAGGTTTGGGCCATCAGCATATGATGACCCAATGGAGGCCTTGATGAAATTGAAGTAGACTTCTTGAATCATTTTGTACAAGTCACAGTTTGAAGCTTTGTCTAATCGATTAAAAGGGCTATCTGAAAAACATAAACTTAGCTGTTTTCTGAGTGGTTTAAAAGATGAAGTCAGATTACTAGTTAAGATGTTTAATTCTGTCAATCTTGGGGCTGCTTTTGGATTGGCAAAGATCCAAGACGAGTATGTTTTATAACATAATCTGAATCTTGGTGAGAAGGGGGTTGTTGATAATGCAGTAGAGGTTTCTAATAGAGGGCCAAGGAATCAGGTCCTAGCCAAGAGGGTTACTTCCTTACAAATGGACGAAAAAAGAAGAAAGGGACTTTGCTACCAACAGTAACACCCCGTCCCTCTAAGGCTTGTAAAGTTAGGGGAACCAAATGCTACTTGTGGAGCCCAAGTCTGAAATTTTCTTTAAGGTGTTTTTATTTTGGTGTGTGAAGCCCAAGATTGATTTGAAAGTGGGTTTTTCCTTATTAAAGGGTGTAAGTGGGTGTGCATGTGTAGAAGCCCAAGTGAAGAAAAACAAAACGCAGCCCCTTTGCAAAACGACGTCATTTTGGCCTTGGGTTAAAACCCTAATTTTTCCTTAATCATTTCTTCTCTCCCTCCCCACTCTTCTCTCGTGCGCTACTTCTCCCCAGAGCCTCCTCTCTCTTCCTCCCTCATCGTCACTCACCCATCATCTCTCAATCTCTCATTTTTATCACTGTCCCGGCAACCTTATAAAGAAACCCCCCTCTAACCATCTTCCTCTTTAGTCTCTTGGCCCTTTCTCTCTCTCCCTCTCTCTCTACCCTCGGCTTTGGCGTTGCAACCACCATTTGCCGCCATTTTACCTTAAGAAAGAGCAAATCTGCCATGGATATCAGCCAGCCACCCAGATCTGCCATCACAAGCATCCTCGCCAATGCCGATCGATGTCGATTTTGTTTCTCAAATCTATCGACCTCTATCTCTCGTAGCTCCTCTGTTGTTGCTTGCCCCGCCATCCAATGTTAGCCATGGTTGTCTCCTCTCGACTCAACCTCCATCCCTCAGATCTCTCTTTTCTCTCTCAAATTCTCTCCTCCTCCACCCGCTCTGTCTCTCTTTCCTAGGGTTTTGACATGCCCTCTATGGTTCCTCGACCATGGCGACACTCACATAACCTCCCTTTATAGATACCTCTCTCTCTCTCTCTCTCTCTCTCCACCGTGCATGGCTAGGGAAGCATTGCTTAGCCACCGATTCCCCTTTCACTGTGAGACCATGTTGAGACACCCACAAACCCTTCTCTTTGTTTCTCTCATATCTCGACCGCCACCCACAGCTGCTAGTTGCTAGCCACAAGCCACCACCACTGTTACAGCAAACCCCCATCGTCATACTCGACTGAAGCCTCACTGTACACCTCACTACCACTGCATCCTCCGTTTTAAATGCCACTGTGAACCACCACTCGAGAACCATTACCACACACACACGCACATGTTGCATTTTTTTGCCTGTGAAACCCACAAAACCGCTCAAAGGACCACCACGTCACTATTGAAGGCAAAGCTTGTGACTAGCCGCAAAGTACGGGATGCTTAAATCCTCCAAAAGTTTGCCTACATGTTGTAAGTCAATCCTTGGACTAAACCTCGAAATACTAACGTTGGGGAAAGTTTTTAAACTGTGTTTTTTGCAGTTTGGGTGTAATTTGTGATGTGGCCAAGGGTCTTGTGAAGCGTTCGCAAAAAAGTTGTAGTTGGTGGTGATTTGTTGGTAGAGGGCTGGGTGAAGAGTTGGGAATTGCGTGATATTGCGAAATTGTGTGCTCTGCTATGTTATTTGCTAATCATTGATGTGCCATGTCATTCAATAATTATCTGTTACATAATTTCATTATTGTTGCATTTTTGTGCCCCATCTGTGTATTGCTGGAATCTGGTATAAATTAGTGGTTTTTGGTGACAAAAGAAGTGATTTTGTAGGTGTGTGTGTATCACGAGCCCAAGCCAAGATGGAGCATTATCTTGGTAGAGCTCATTTGGTCACTTTGGAGCGTATAAGACTGAGTAATGTCCCCTAGGTTGTCGTGGGACGACAACGAGCTCAGGCGAGACGGTAACGCAATCGGATCGACTCCTTGGCCTCTCTGTTGGCGGAGGCTAAAGGATGCCTATTCACGTACGTGCCAGGCATGGAATTGGCCATTGCTCGTTATGAAGTCACATGCACGATCATTATCCATGGTGTGATGAAGGGAGCTAGAGTGTGCGGATTGTCCATAAGGGAGACCATGGTGCATACATCAATAAAATGATTGTATTGACTTTAAAACTGAGTGACATCCCTTGGGTTTTCGTCGGGCGACAATGGCCTGGGACGAGATTGTAATGCTCCCAGGCTGACTCCATGGTTTCTCTGTTGGTGGAGGCTAGAGATGCCAAGTCATGTAGCATTGGGCATGAAGATGGGCATTGCTCGTTATGAAGTCATACATGCTGTCGTTACCCATGGTGTGATGTAGGGAGCCAAAGTGTGCGGATGGTCACTAAGGGAGACCATGTGATTGGTGCAAAATTGCAAGTGCATAGTATTGTAGTTTTATAGTAAAGTGATGAGAAGAGTATTGTCCTCAGGGATTGGTAACTTACTTTTGACAAATACCGAAATTATATTAATTTTGACTTTATTTAGAAAAATCACATTTTTGTAATTGTAATTTAATAGAATTAATTCAAAGAAAATACTCAAATGAAAAGAAAGATATTGTTCGAAGATCAAATCAATGGGAAGGAATACTTTTAGGAAATTGATTTCACCTAATCCCTCACTATGTTTTACTCATCTAACTAATTGAATTTAATTCTCTCTTTTTGTTAGCAAATCTCCAATTCATCCAAATGCCTCTTCGATAGTCAATTGGAAATATTCTTGGTTATCATTTTACACAAGAGTATACAAATTAATAAAACAAAAAAGCATTAAGACCAACGATTTTAATACTATATAGGTTCATATAAGTCTTTCCATCTCTATATTTACCTATGCCGAAATATCCAATATCTATCCTATAATTTCCTCTTTCGACAACAAATCATAAGATCAAAATCATCTTATCAATGGCCAGTTAAATAGAAGTAATAAACTCAGAATAAATCAGACAAATATAGAAGAGAATTATTTCAAATTAGCATAGAAAAATAAGCATAGTTCGGAACTAGATTACATTGTTTTCCTAGAATAAAGAAAATTTAGTTCATGCTAAATTTAAATTCAACATAAATAAATTTACCATAATTTTTCTGAGAGGAATGGAAGAAAATGAACACTAAAAAAGACTCTTGTCGTCCTAGCCTCCGCAAGTCGCAGCGTCTTAAAAAACGAAAAAGAAAATCCCTCTTTTTCGTCCAAAAAAAATCCCGCTTGCGTCCAAATGTGTTAAAAGCCAAAAAAAAAAAAAAAACTCTGTTCCGTCTTTTTTTCTTTTTCTTTTCTTCGCTCTTGTTCTTTTTCTTTTTTTTCTCTGTTATATCCTCCCCTCTTTTTCGGAATCGAGAATTCAAACTTGAATCTTGCCCGTGCGTGTATGGAATCAAGTTTGCGTCTAGCCGTTCGTCCACAAGTCCAGCTCTTTCCTTGCGTCTCACATGCAAATGCCTCAAGCCAAGTCAAACACTTGTTAGTTTATATCTGTTCAAGAGCCCAGCTATCCCACACAAGCCAGCGTCTAATGCCTCCATTCCAAATCAAAAAAATAAGGGCTAGGGGTGTACATAAACCGGCCGGACCGGCCGCCACCGATGTAGACCAGCCGTCGGATTCAGGAACCGGTCGAAATCGACAGAGAACCGGTCGGCCGGCAGTAGCAATTTAACAAAACCGACGTCAGTCAGTTCGGTCTACGGTTCAGGCCCGGTCTAAACTGAAGAATTGACCGACGTTAATAAGTATATTTTTTTAATATATTTCTTATACAAAATGACGCCGTTTCACATGAAACGGCGTCGTTTTGGTTCGTAACCCATTTGAAAAGAAAAGAACGAAAAAGACGTCTCTAAACCAAACGGCGTGGTAAGGTTAGGAGTTTTGAATCCCCCTCCCCCCTAGTTTCACTTTCTCCTTCCTTCTTGATTCTTCGCACTTTGCACTTCGTACTTCGCAGCCGTCGTTCTCTTCTCAGACTCCCTCTCCCTCTGACTCTCTCCCTCTTCACGGACCTCACGTCTCACGGACTCACTCTCAGACTCTCCTCTCTCGTCACCGACGACCCACACGCTCCACGGTCCTCTCTACTCTCTTGTTGTAGAGGAACCACACGGCTCGCATTGCCCCTGTAAGTTTTCTTTGTATTTCATCTTTGTTGGGTTCCATTGCTTTGTTAGTTGTTAATTGATGGGAATAATTTTTTGGGAGGAAAAGGAAATGCCGAAATGTTGATTTTTTTGGGAGGAAGAGGAAATGCCGAGATTTTTTGCAGTGTATCTCAGATCTCTGTTTTTGCCTTGTTTAATGTTTAGTAAAAATATTGTGGTTATTGGTTTGTGTCGTGTGTGATGACTGATAAGCAATGGTTACAGTAGACTTGTGGTTTACTGGTTGATGCCGAAATGAGCAATGCTTACTCTCCTAAATATTGTGGTTTGTGACATAGTGTCGTGTGTGATAATTTGTGTGTGTGTGATAGACTTGTGGTTTTGCATAAATATTCAGGTTTGTCTTTGAATTTGTTTTCTTATTTTCTTAGCAGTCTTTGAAGTTGTGGGCTGTGAATCGTGATTGGAAATTTATGCAAAAACACCACATAAAGGAAAGATGAGTGAACTAAACTTACATTAGAGTCTTAGACTTGTGATGTTTGCCATGTTGCAAACTAGCTGCTGTGTAATACTAATCATTGTTTTGTTTTATAATGTACGTGAAAACGTGTAACATTTATGTTTTGTTTTATAAATTAGATGGATTTTTCGTCGTCTCCGATTGATGTTGATGTATCAAGTCCAACCATTAACTTGAGAGATGATTTGAGGGAGACCCAGTCATCAAAACCCCCTAGTGCCTCTACTAGTACCACTTGTCCATTACCTAAGAAACGAAAAGGGAATGATCCATCGATTGTTTGGGATCATTTTACGAAGGTGGAGGGTTGTCCTATAGATGATCCGAAGATTAAATGTAATTATTGTGGCAAGACGTATGCTTGCCACTCAAAGAGGAATGAGACTTCAACAATGCAAAACTATTTACCTTCATGTCCTAAAAATCCTCATAAACGTGGGCCTTTGGATAGGTACCAAAAAATATCAACAGGTGAGGAAATACCTGAGGAGGGGGTTGGAGAGAGTGATGGTATGTTAAGGAGTCTTGTAACCCACAAATATAGTGAAGATGTTGTGAGGTTGACGATTGCAGAGATGGTAATTATCGATGCGTTTCCATTTAGAGTTGTTGAAGGACAGAGATTTAGGAAAGTGTGTTGGTGTCTTGAACCTCGGTTTAAAGTGTCATGTCGTGTCACAGTTGCAAGAGATTGTATGAAATTGTATGAATGTGAAAAGGGGAAACTTAAAAAAGTGTTAAAAAATAGTGGCATGAGAATTTCGTTGACGACCGATACATGGACATTAGTACAGAATTTGAATTATATGTGTCTAATTGCACACTTCATTGATACAGATTGGAAATTGCAGAAAAAAATATGAACTTTTGTTTAATCCCTAATCATCGAGGGGAAACTATTGGGAGATATGTTGAGACATGCTTGCTTGATTGGGGTATTGGTAAAATATTTACTGTGACTGTTGATAATTCAAGTTCAAATGATACTACAATTTCATATTTGAAACAGTTTTTGAGTGAGAATTTGTTGAAGGGTAAGTATATGCACATGAGATGTTGTGCTCATATATTGAATCTTATTGTGAATGAGGGTTTGAAGGAGTGCAATGACGCCATCACAATGGTTAGAAATACAGTTAGATATGTGCGTTCATCTCCCGCAAGATTAGAAAAGTTTAAGAAGTGTGCAGAAAAAGAAAAAAATTAATTTTAAGAAAATGTTGTGTCTTGATGTACAGACACGATGAAACTCAATTTATATGATGTTGGAGGCAATTGAGAAGTTTGAGAAGGCTTTCAGGCAGATGGAGAGTGGGGATTATAATTACCTCTCTTACTTTGATGATGGCCCTGGGTCTGGGCGCATGGGTCCTCCTACATCTAGGGAGTGGGAGACAGTGCGGATTTTTGTGAAGTTTTTGGGAATGTTTTATGATGCCACTAACAAATTTTCTGGGTCTTTATATGTGACAGCTAACACCAATTTTCTAGAGATTTGTGATCTTCAAAACGAGTTGATGGAGTTGAGCGAGAGTCCTAATAGTTGCTTGAGGAGTATGACCATAAATATGAAAACAAAATATGATAAGTATTGGGGGTCATTAGACAGGCTGAACTTGTTCATGTTAATTATAGTTGTGTTTGATCCACGAAGCGAGTTAGGACTTCTTATTTTCCACTTGAGAAAAGTTCATGATGAGTTTCGTGTTGAGGAGTTGGTGTCGTGTGAGAAAAACATATTGAGAGATTTGTATGCGGAATATAATGTAGAATTCGGCTCCACCACGAGTACCTAAGAACATGAACAACCCCCTCCGATATCTAGAACCATGAATGTTGGTGATGGCAAGTATGAGACCAAATGGTTCTACGAGTGGTATAAAGCATCTTCCGCCATGGGATCTAATATTGCCAAAACAGAAGTGGATCGATATTTATCAAATGGTTGTGAGGCACTCTCCACATCGTTTGACTTGTTGACTTGGTGGAAATTAATGAGGCTAACTATCCTATACTTGCTAGGATTGCACGAGACTTATTAGCCATGCTTGTTTCCACAATTGCGTCTGAGTCAGCATTTAGTACGGGAGGTCGTGTGCTTGATCCTTTTCGGAGTTCATTGTCTCCGAGAACCGGTGAGGCACTTATTTGTACTCAAAATTGGTTAAAGCATCCGGCAACAACCATTGATATCCGGGAGGCTATGGATAATGTAGAGAGTTTCATGGTATAATCAAGTAACATTTTTTTGTTTTCATTGTAATTTAATTTTAGTATCTTTTATAATCCAAACTCACAAACATTTGATGTTTTATTCTTATTATTAATATTTTTTAATATTTGTATATAGAGTTGGGCACATCTTCAAACGTGACAACTATTGAAGATTGAAGGTTGAAGGCTTGAAGTTGAAATAGCAAATATGAAGATCATTCTCAATTTCCTAATTTGTTGTCATTTAATTATGTTATATTTATTAGTTGCATTTTGTTATGCTTAAACCATTTGTTTTTATTTTTTATTTTTGGTAATATGTATTATGTAATACTAAACATATAGTGAATTTATTTTTATTTATTTTTAATTATGTAATAAGTAGTAAGTAATAATTAATATAGTTAGTTACTTAGCAATAGTAGAAAATTATAACTTATAAAAAACAATAGTAGAAGATTATAAATGACATTACTATTAAAATGAAATTAACTCAAAAAAGGCTAAAAAAGAACTTGGATAATGAATTGAAGAAAAAAAAAAAACCCAAAATAGATGTTGAATTGGTCCAAATAGGGCAAGAAAAACGGCCTAGAAAAGGGCCCAAGAAAGGGGCCCAAACCGACCGGTAACCGGCCAGACCGATTCCGGCTGGTTTCGCCCCTATTACCGGTCGGTTTCGATCGGTTTTTATGACTACATTTTGATGGTCGGTCGGTTTTGGTTTTCCCACAAAACCGAACCGACCTAGTCGGTTTTTAGCCCTAATAAGGGCCCCACGTGCATCTCACATCAATTCGAACCTCTTCTATTTTACGTAGCTTGATTTTTCTCAAATATAAAAACCTGCTGGTGCGGGTCGCATGCATTCAAACTGCCAAACTCTTCATTTAAATGAGAATGAGTCCCTAGACGATGGGCTTGTAAAATTTGAATTTGAATTTTCTTCAAATCTGAAATAAATTTAAATGAAAACAATGAAACCTAAAATCAATAAAAATAAATAAAATTAGACTAAAGTTTAAAGTTAAGAAGTGAAAAAATATAAGAAATTATGCAAGTCATCAAACATCCCCAAACTTACAACTTTGTTTGTCCTTAAACAAAATAAAATAAAATAAAATAAAATACCACTATAGACAATATCAACTTGACCCCATAGAGAAGTTTCATCACTCACCAAGTCATGAGCTGAATTTAGATTTCATCACTAGTATCTTACTCTTTTAATATCAAAGATAGCAGGAAAATCAATTAGAAATTTAGCAATTTTTCTAGCAAGAGTTAAGCGGTTACTTCAACCTAAAGCTAAGACCTTGAGTATGTATGTGTGAGATAGTCAATTTAACTCCAAACCACCTGCAAACTCAAATAAAAGTAGAAGAACTAAAATTAGAATAATTCTCTCAAAACTTAACCACATAAGGCCAATTTTCAGAAATCCTCTCCATTAATGTAGTTAAACACCAAAAATCAGAGATATCTTTAATCAGGTTGTAATGACAGGCCACAGGATGAGGGCTAAGAAAAAAAATGGATATGGAAAATCAAAACAAACTAGGAAAATATTTGGTGGAAAGAACAATGAAAGAGATATCCACATGATTCAATCCATAACTCTTCCTCGACTACATGCTCATACTTGTGATATTATTGTTGTTTGTAATCGATGAAGCAATACTAACTACACATTCAACAAAATCTGAAGTGATTTGCACTCCAATTATTGAGTTTTCTATGTTTTTTTTTTTTTTTTGCGATGGTGGATAAATCACTTCTGAATAAAAGACAAACCCAGCAATAATACTTTTTTTTTTTTAATCAACCTCCCACCTTTTTCGTTCAGCGACCTTTATTCTTGTAGCCTTTTTAAATCTTCAACCACTTCAACCCTTTTTTTTTCACACACTTTGATCAAATAGAGCATAATTTCCTTTGAACTAACTTTCTCTTTAAATGTAGATTTCCTCCAAAGTATTTTCTCAAATTGTAAAAGGTAAATCATGGTTTTTCAGAGTTAGAACGAGAATGGTTTATGTAGTTAAAAGAACAAATAAATGCTTATGTAAAATTAGACTCAAGGGGGTTGACTATGGAAATATACCATGCAATGATGGCATGATAATCAGGACGGCTGGGAAAGCTTTTTGGTTATAACAAAAAAAAAAATGCCTAGATTATTTCTCTAATATTTGGTATCAACTAGGATTTTGCCTCAATGACCCATCAATGAATTCTTGAGTAAGGCAAGATTGAACGTCCCTGACCCAGTTAATTCAACTCATTCTCTTCATAGACAAAATGGAATAGAAAAAAAATGACTATGTGCTCAATTATGTTCAAGGACAAAGATTTAAATCAAAGTACCCACAAAACTCAGCCTGACATAAAAGAATTTTTTGAAATTTTTTCTCAATCCCATCCTCAATCACAAATTTCAGAGTCATAAGGAATTCAATCATACTCAAATACATGCTTGGTAAGATAATCCAACAACTCAAGACTTTTAAAATCACAAGTAAAATAAAATAAATGGCAAACAAGAAGACCAAATGACTATAGGAGTTTACACCCCCAAACTTAAACTAAATAATGTCCTCATCAAAATCCAAATTATTAAAAAAATAATAATAATAGAAAATAAAAAAATAAAAAAAAATAAAAGAAAGTTCTAAAGGTTGAGTATTATCAAAGAAATTTAGAGAATGAGGATATTTTAAGGTTATGAGGATTTTTAGGTATTGAGGGATTAAAATAGGTTATTTTAGAAGCTTAGGATTAAATATTGAAATATGTGATTAATTGAAAATTTACGAGAATTATGTGATTATTTTATAGGTGAAGATTAATTATTGTTCGACATTTTGAGGAAAATTTCAAAAAAACTAAGAAGTCCAGGTAAGCGGGGTTCCTATGCTAGACTTTGCATTAAAATAAAATGAGGTGAGGTTGATTTTTGGACAATATACATATTTGATTATGAAAATAAATTTGAACTACCTCAGTTATTTGTTTTGTATTACTCATGAGATTCTGTTTAAGAAGAAATTATTTTCTGTCATGACTGGTGTAAACATGAGCTTATTTTTTACATTCTGTTTCTGAACTATAAAAAAAAGAGAGCGAATATGAAATTTTGTGCATAAATTATGTTGTGAGGTGATTTTGTCCTGTTCTAAAGATTTTCTGTACTCTAATATGATCTGATGCGATTTCTGAAAAACCTTTGGCATAACATTCTGTTTCTGTTTCTGTTCCGTTCTGACCTTACCATAAGTGTAAAACTGTGGCCTCTGTTCAGGTTGGTACCAACTTTTCTGTTTTTGGTGCACCCACTTTGGAAATAAAGTGGTTTTCTGCGTGGTCTTTCCTATGTGCACACTCGGGGCTCCAAGAATGAATAAGGGGAAGATTCACATTCCGTTTCTGCTTAGTTAGCTACCGGGGTTTGCACAACCCTACCACGGGGGTTAAATATGGTATTTGTTCTGATATGATAAGATAAGATGTGATGTTTTAGTTTATGCTATGCCAAAGAAAATTTGATTATGAATATTTTTAAATTTTCGCTCTGATATTTTTGATAACACATTCTGACGCTGTCTTTTGTAAACATTATTCTGGTTCTGCATTCTAAAAGAAAATATTTTGTTCTGCATTCTGAACTTTGTAAATGCTTATGTTTACATACTAGTATATGTCCTATGCTTACTGAGTTGTTGATAACTCACCCCTTATCTCCAATTATTTTTCAGATAATTTTGATGGTTCAGTTGGAGAACAAGAGTAGGAGGTTTTAGCAAGGTGTGATGTCTGTAATGGAATAAGTGCCTGAGAGTACAAGTACTTATTTGAGAGTCGTAGTTAGAAAACTGTTTTATTTTTTGTTATTTTGATTTGATGAGTTAAGGATATTTTCGAGTTTTTGAGAGTTTTTAATTTATGTTATTGAGAATTTCTTGGTTGTCCCCATGAAGGAACATAGATATTTGGGTTGATTAAATGGATTAACATTTTTTGGAGTTTTCTGGATTTTATAGTTGTGTTATTGAAGTTTGATGTTAAGTATTAAGAGCTAACTCTCCGGACCTTCGGGATCGGGGCGTTACAGTTGGTATCAGAGCTAGGTTTGAGATTCTGCATACTACAATGAGGTGATTGATGAGAGTTAAGGTTTTAGAATTCTTGTAGGTACTGGATCATGGCGTTGTGGAAAAATTTTTCAGAGTTGTGGTGTAGACATTTGTGGGCTATAGGAGGTGATTTTTATCGGTACTTAGGGTATTAGAAGTTTCAGGCGTTAGGCAAGATATCTTATGCAATTTGAAGGGTAGGATTTTTATAGATCTTCTGAGATGGTCATGTCGATTGAGGTTCGTTTCGGTTTTGTAGACCGCTTATAAGGCTTTTGACAGGATTGAGGTTCAAAGTCCGGAGTTATATAGTTACTAATTTTGCGTGTACATTTATATATTTATATATATATTTATGTTTGTTATACTATTCTCACCAATTGCTTGTTTTGTACGAACCCTTTATTCTTGTAATGTTTTTTTTTTTATAATCCAAGTTGTCAGGATGCCACCTCGTCGTCGGAAAAGAAGTGTATCGGGTATGAATGCGACAAATGATGAATGGGGATGCACCATAGAACAGTTTAATCGAATGCATCCTCCCACCTTCGATGGTCGGGGCGACGCAACCTTAGCAGAAGACTGGATCCAAGATATTCAGGAGATACTCCACGTTATAAACTGCACGGATGAACAGAAGGTTCTATACTCTGCTTTCAAACTAACAGGAGAAGCAAAAAGATGGGTGAATTTCTGAAAGAACTATTAGAGAAGCGGAAGGGACGGAAATAGTCCGTTGGCCGCACTTCAAGTTGATTTTTCTGGAACGCTTTTTCCCAACCTCAGTCTGAGACGACAAGGCTATGAAGTTCGCTAATTTGGTACATGGAGCTATGACAGTACACCAGTACACAGCTATCATGTTTTGCTGCATATTTGATCCCTGATGAGGAGAAGAAGGCTCGTAAGTTTGAACAGGGCCTGAATGAAAAGATTTACGAACGAATTGTGGGCTGTCAAATCTGGAACTTTTCAGAGTTGGTGAATAAGGCCACAGTATTTGAGCGGAGCCTTCAAAGAAGTGCAGCACTGCTGGAACAGAGGAATAGGACTGCGCCACAGGGGTTTCAATCTGTGATGGATCAAAGGCTGTGGAAAAAGAGAAATGATGGGAGTAGCTCGGGGCAAAAGCAAATGCATGGAAATCAATCGAACAGCCTCTGTAAGTTTTGTAATCGTGCACATACTGGAGAGTGCAGAAGGCATGTAGGGGCGTGTTTTCGATGCGGTAAGACCAGACATCTTATCCGGGAATGCCCTTTGCTACTAACAGACAACAAGAAGACTAACCCACATCCAGGTCCCCAACAAACGAATCAAGGTAACAATCAACGTAGAATGGGACTGGCCCAAGTGTTCGCACTGATAGCTGAAGATGCTGAAGACGAAAACAATGAGATCACAGATACCTCACTCTACTTCTCCTAGACATCTTTTTAATTGGGTAGAGATTAGTCATGCTTGCATGGAACTGTTCTAATAGGATAGCTTAGAATATTGAAGTTTGGTTGAAAGTAGATTTTATGAGGATTCAAAATTTGTAAATTGAGGTTATTCATGGCTTAAGCTTGGAACTTTTGATTATACGATATTGTTTTAGGAGTTGTCTGTTAGTTAGTTATGACATAAAACAAAATGTACAGACTAGTTAAATGTGGAGGTTAGTTCTTTTTCGATGTATATGATTGAGATTCAATGTTTTGAGGACTATAAATTGTTAGAGTGAGCAGCGGAAGCGTGGTTGTAGTGATATGATAGTCTGAGAGTTTGTTTCGTTAGTTATTGAGGTTTTATTTTTGGTAGAGATTTTGGAATTTATTTTTGGTCTTTAATTGCATTATGGAGGTTTATATTCTAGACTTGAAATGGCAGTGTGTGTGAACGTGTATGGTTAGGGAAAATATGGGAGAATACGATTGACAATATTGGAGGGTTAGAATTTGGAATATTAGGTTCGACAATTTTGGAATATTAATTAAGTTCAAAAATATGATTGACGTTTGGGGTAGGCATGGAATGGTTGTAGCGGATAAATATTTGGACTTTGCTTTAGGTGTAACAAATTTTGAGAACAAAATTTTTTTTAAGGGGGGAGAATGTAACACCCGGACCCAGAATTTGTATGGTTGGACTACTGAATTTATTTTTATTTATTTTTTTGAGCTTGGTATTTTAGGTTATTTTTTTTTGGTTTTATGTTATGGATCGAGTAGTGATTTTTTTTATTTGGAGATCTTGGCCGTTTGTTTAAATCTTGGAAAAACTATCGGTTTATGAGCAGTTTCTCACCTGCACGTCTCTATTGTATTTTATCCACTCCATGCACACGCACGTCTCCCTCACTTATCTAGGGTTTGTGTTGTTTTTCGTTGGCCTATATTTAACCCTTCGTGCATGAAGAAAACTGAAGAAAAGTGTTGCCGTCTCCTTCCCCATCTCTCTCGTGCACTGAAGCTGCCACCCTCCCCAACCTCCATGCTGCCGCTGCCTCCCGTTACTTGCTGGCACAGCTACACACGAAGTCATCTTTGCACCTTCGTAAGCCGCCTTCCACCTCTGCACTTTGACGTATGGACCGAGGGAAAGCCATGCCCAGCTTGTGCACCATAACACTACCGCTTAGCACTACCCAAGCCCCTTCCATAAACCCCAGCCACCCACTTTCACGGTAACACCATCACAAGCCGCCAGCCCCGTTCGTTGACCATACACCTCAACCTTTCAACACAGTAATGCAGCCTCACCAATGCCGAAGGACCTCTGTTTCTGTTTCCTGAAACAGAGGAAGCCACAACTTGAGCCGCCACCTCCACTTCTCGGGAGAGCCTCGACGCCACTGCCGTTAGAGGACGCCGGAGGTCGAGCCTTCACCTTAGAACACTGCCCTGGTCGACGCCCAGCCCCAGACCGTCGCATGCCTTCTCGCTGTCCCACGGTGAGCTCTCTCTCCCTTCCGCACGCCATACTCTGTCTGTCTCTCACTCATACTTTCATCGTGTTTCTCTCTCTCACTCTCTCTGGCTTCCAGTGCTCCGCTGAGATCACCACCGCTACGTCGCTAAGCTTCTAGCCCCTTGATGCGTCGCACGCTGCCGCGTGATTCCTCCTTGAATAAGCCCCTGGCATGCAAGTTATTTGTTTTAGGTAGGTTTTTGTTGGTTTTCAAAGAATTGAAAGAAATTACATTAATACCTTTTACTACATATTATCTAGATATGGAATTATAGTTTTGCTCTTAATATTAGATGGTTTCAATTTGAAATTTTTGTTTATATTAAATCTGTTTTTACATTGTTTATGCAGGATGTATAAGAAATTTTATAGAAAATAAATAGGATTTTCAAATTGTACTATTGGTAGCAAATTATTTTAGTAACTGTGTAATTTTATTTTAAACATTTAAATTATGATTAAAGCTAATTGTTTATTATTATTTAACGAAATTTTTACTAGTACTTACCTTAAATGTTGAGTATTATCAAAGAAATTTAGAGAATGAGGATATTTTAAGGTTATGAAGATTTTTAGGTATTGAAGGATTAAAATAGATTATTTTAGAAGCTTAGGATTAAATATCGAAATATGTGATTAATTGGAAATTTAAGAGAATTATATGATTATTTTATAGGTGACGATTAATTATTATTCGACATTTTGAGAAAAATTCTGAAAAAGTTAAGAAGTCCAGGTAAGTGGGGTTCCTATACTAGACTTTGCAGTAAAATAAAATGAGATGAGGTTGAGTTTTAGAAAATATACATATTTGATTATGAAAATAAATTTGAACTACCTTAGTTATTTGTTCTGCAATACTCATGAGATTCTGTTTAAGAAGAAATTATTTTTTGTCATGACTGGTGTAGATATGAGCTTATTTTTAACATTCTGTTTCTGAACTTTGAAAAAAAGAAAGCGAATATGAAATTTTGTGCATAAATTATGTTGTGATATGATTTTGTCCTGTTTTGAAAATTTTCTGTACTTTAATATGATATGATGTGATTTCTGAAAAACCTCCGGCATAACATTCTGTTTCTGTTTCTATTCCGTTCTGACCATACCACGGGTGTAAAACTGTGGCCTCTGTTCCGGTTGGTACCAACTTTTCTATTTTTGGTGCACCCACTTTGGAAACAAAGTGGTTTTCTGCGTGGTCTTTCCTATGTGCACACTCGGAGCTTCGAGAATGAATAAGGGGAAGATTCACATTTTGTTTCTGCTCGGTTAGCTACCAGGGTTTGCACAACCCTGCCACGGGGGTTAAACATGGTATTTGTTCTGATATGATAAGATAAGATGTAGTGTTTCAGTTTATGCTATTCCAAAGGAAATTTGATTATGAATATTTTTAAATTTTCGTTCTGATATTTTTGATAACACATTCTGACGCTGTATTTTGAAAACATTATTCTAATTCTACATTTTGAAAGAAAATATTTTGTTCTGCATTCTGAACTCTGTAAATGCTCATGTTTACACACTAGTATATGTCCTCTGCTTACTGAGTTGTTGATAACTCACCCCTATCTCCAATTATTTTTTAGATAATTTTGATGGTTCAACTGGAGAACAAGAGTAGGAGGTTTTAGCAAGGTGCGATGTCTGTAATGGAATAAGTGCTCGAGGGTACAAGTACTTATTTGAGAGTCGTAGTTAGAAAACTATTTTATTTTTTGTTATTTTGATTTGATGAGTTAATGATATTTTCAAGTTTTGGAGAGTTTTTAATTTATGTTATTTAGAATTTCTTGGTTGTCCCCATGAAGGAACATAGATATTTGGGTTGATTAAATGGATTAACATTTTATGGAGTTTTCTAGATTTTATAGTTGTGTTATTGAAGTTTGATGTTAAGTATTAAGAGCTAACTCTCTAGACCTTCGGGATTGAGGCGTTACAACCTTTGCATCATTTGTTGTTGTAGCAATTGCTTCCACCTATTTTGACACATAATCAACTGCTAACAAGATATAAACAAAGCCAAAAGAAGGAGGAAAATGCCCCATAAAATGAGTTCCCTAAACATCAAATAACTCAACCTCCAAGATGTTTTTCAATGGTATCTCTTGACGCTTTGAAATATTTCCCATACGTTGGCACCGATCACAAGTTTTCACCAAAGTATACTATCACGAAAAGTAGAAGGCAAAAAGAAACCACTTTGAAGTACCTTAATTGCTGTTTGGGTTGCTCCAAAGTGTCCTCCATATGGTGATGAATGGCAATGATGGAGAAGGCTTGCATCTCTTCTTCTGGCACACATCTTCGGATGATTTGATCAGGGCATCTTTTGAATAGCAAAGGGTCATTCCAATGATAATATTTCACATCATGCAGAAACTTCTTGCGTTGGTGGTAAGTGAGATCTGGTGGCAATACTATGCAAGTTAGGTAGTTTACAATATCAGCATACCAAGGAAGCTTGATCTCACATGCAAACAACTGCTCATTAGAGAATGCTTCTTGGATCACTGAATCTGGTCTTACTTGCTCTTGCTCCAATCGAGAGAGATGATCAACAACTGAATTTTCGTTTCCTTTCTTATCTCGAACCTCCAAATCAAACTCTTAAAGAAGTAGGATCCAATGAATCAACCTAGGCTTAGCATCATTCTTGCTAAACAAATAACAAAGTGCTGCATAATTAGTGAATGCTGTGACCTTTGTAATAATGAGGTAAGACCGAAATTTGTCACAAGTAAACACAACAACAAGCATCTCCTTCTTGGTTGTTGTATAATTTAATTGAGTTTCATTCAATGTCTGGCTTGGATAATATATGGCCCTAAATAGTTTGTCTCGCCTTTGTCCTAATACTGCTTCAATTGCAAAGTCACTTGCGTCACACATGACTTCAAAAGGTTGACTCCAATCTGGTACAGTCATAACTGGTGTTGAAACCAGTTTCTCCTTAATTGCATTAAATGCCTGCAAACAAACATCATCAAAGTCAAATGCAGAAATTTTTTCAAGAAGATTACATAAAGATTGAGAAAGTTTAGAAAAATCCTTTATAAATTTTCTATAAAATCCTGCATGTTCCAAAAAGCTTCTGATTCCCTTTACATTCTTTGGAGGTGGTAGTTTTTCTATGGTTGTAATTTTAGCTCGATCCATCTCAATTCCTTTAGATGACACTCTATGGCCAAGCACGATCCCTTTTTGAACCATGAAATGACACTTCTCCCAATTTAGGTCTAGATTTTTATCTCCACATCTCTACAAAACAAGAACTAAATTATGCAAACAATGATTAAAAGATGTACCAAAAACTAAAAAATCATCCATGAAAATTTTGTGACGCCCACAGATTTCACTTGGGATCAGACGGACACCTAAAGCGTCGGGACATGCAACACAAGGTTACCTGCTCCCGTTCATGACTTATAAGATGCAATGTTCCTAACATGCATCTAGCATTATGCAATATTTGCAGCGGATAATTTTTTTTTTAGCAATGCTATGCACCAAACTTTTAATATCCCAAATAGTTAAAAGTTAATCCATTCATACTTGATAAAATAAACATCCATGATTATAGCACGAGTCTCAGAAGACTGTAATCTCAAAACAACGGAGAACCTGGCTCCATAATTACATTGCCAAAATACATTATTGGACTAGTTCGTTGAGTAACTCGCATAACTTGACTAACGATGCCGGAATACTATCCAAAGACCTAACTATGGAGGCTGTAAGCTTCGTGTTGCGTCTACGGCGTCTAGTCAACCTCCTCCAGTCTGCCAGTGTCTACTTCTTGCTCTGATCCTGACATATCACCTACCACTAGGGGAGAATGGTAGTTGGAACTACCACGGTGAGATTTGATTACATATCTTAGTAAGTTAACAGGAAACTTCTACACAGGTTAATGATGCATGCATTACAGTAAAAGCATGAATGCATAATTAAAGTCATAAGTAAGCATAACATAACTTGACATATAGCATGGCATAAATGACATAACTTGAACTGAAACTGAAACTTTGCTTGATGTGACAAGACATGTACGTGAACTTAAAATATAACATGGACTAGCAACATAGTATGAACGTGAACTTGAAACATAACATGGACTTGAAACATAGCGTGAACGTGAACATACATAATTTGAACATGAACTTGAACATAACATAACATAAACATGAACTTGAAACATAATGTGAATGTGAACATGACATAACATGAACGTGAACATAACCTGACATGAACGTGAACTTGAAACATAGCAGGAACGTGAGCATACATAACATGAACGTGAACTTGAACATAACATAATGTAAAACATGATTTGAACGTGAAATACATGAATTTATAATCTTATTCAATAGACTTAATTAATAAAAGTGACCATACAGGTGCTACACGGGTCCCCTTGAGCCGTATGTTCCTACCTATTATCGCATTACAATACAGGTATCTATTCCAGTTGTGAGTGTGTTAATACGTACTCCACAGTTACTGTGGCCTCACGTATTTTCCGTGTCACAGTCGCTGTGTCTCACGTAGTGTATGCTCCACAGTTGTTATGGCCCCATACTTCTTTCCTAAACTCAAATGTCAACTCAGAAAAATTTAAAGTATGTTTTCTTCTCTCTTTGTTGATTTTGGGTTTGTTTTGATGAGAATGTTTGAGGAGTATTTTTATGGGTTAGATCTGTTTAGTTGAACAAAGGAAAAATAAATAAACATTTTTCTATGCACTTGAAGATTGGGTTTGTTGCCATGTACATAAAAGGAAAAATAAATAACAAATTTGTTTAGATCTATTTAGCTGCAAAATGCTAGAGCCGTGGATATCGAATCCAAGAAGTTTTAAGGCCATTGAAAGGTGGGTTGGCTTCATAAATATGTTGAGTATGTTTCCGAAGTATGGCTTCTGTCCCGTGTAAAACATATATAGTTTTGAATAAAGATGACCATTGGATATGGTTGTTTGAAAGTTTCTAAACTTGTCTGTTTTTCAATGGGCTTCATAAGGTCTAACATGAGAATTCAAGATAATGGTAAACCTCCAAAATAGAGATATAAAAAATTTATATTCATGGTGGCTCTCATGACAACTTACTTTATTATATAATGATCGAACCTGATCTATTGTGGTGGGATATCTAAACTCTGTTTTAGGTTCTTGTTTATTAATTTTGCTAAGAGAAGTGGTTGTCTAGGGATATCTATTTAAATGAAAACTCTACAAAATATTTGTTAGTGTGGGTGTATTTGGAGAAAAAAAAAAAAAAGAGAATCCATTTGTGTGCTTGGAATCTAGGTAATAGTTGAACATACATGTTGTAGTTAGCCAAAGTTGCACCTTTATGCTTGTAATCCAATGGAACTGAGTACTGATCAAGTATGGATCTCCTACCACTTCATGTGCTTCCCCTAGTCAAGTTTGATTATCTACATATTTCTTTGACTTTTGGTTTTAATATATAAAGTTTATTAACAAACTTTTTAAGCATGGAGTAATATATATATATATATATATATATATATAAATGTTTTAAAAGTCATAGTGGTAGCACAACAAGAAATAAATATATTTGTAGTCACATTTTCAGATTTGTCATTTTCATTCAATTTTGTGAGATTCTGGATCACATGATGAACATGACTTGGATTGATCTTTTCATCGATTTGGTAAATTAAGTAATGCCTAGATTTTGCTATTAGCTTTTCAGTCAGGTTTTGTTGCTTTCAATAAAGGAATTTCCAACGATTTCTCATAATTAAGCTTTCATTTAAGGGTATGAAGTCATTGACTCGCAGTTTTTATCTTTGTATAGAAGCATCGAGCAAAGCTGATTTTGTTCTCATCTTAATCTTTAATTCAGTAAGTGGAATTTCTCTTAATCCTTGTATATAATCCTTGTTTACTTATCATATATATATATATATATATAATATATATATATATATATATATATATAATCCTTGTTCAAAACTTTTTGTTTTTTGCATGATCTCCTTCAGTCCAATTACTTGAAGTTTGCTATTTGGTGTGGAGATTAAATCTTTGATGGACATGCTACAGATTTTGTAATTCATATATTGTAATTTCGTATTTTGTAATGTAATGTATAAATAACAAATAATGTAATATGTAGTGGATTGCATTGTGATGCATGCATCGATAAATTTATGCATTTAGTATTTAGAACACAAATATTATGCATTCCAACTTGACTTCTTGGAATTGTTTTTAACAAAATAAAGACTTTTATATAAAAAATAATTATGGTTTGAAATTTTTTAAATAAATATAGGCTTTTGCAAGAAAAGAATTGTGCTTTCAAACGGATTTTTCTTGAAAAAAATTTAATAAAATCTAGGCTTTTACTTGAAAAAGAGTTATCCGAGTATGATCCGTTAGTATGAACCATTGGGGGAAAAAAAAAAAAACCCGGATTTAACCCGAAACCCAGATTTCAGGGTTTTAAAAACCTGGATTCACTCGGGTTTCGGCCCAGGTCTGACCCGGACCAACCCGATCCAAGTTCTGGTCCTAATTTGAAATCCGGGTTCCAGTTTTGGTATACCCGGATTCCCGGGTCGGAACCTAGATGAACAGTCTTATTTGAATGTGGGTTTTCCTAAATAAGTTGTTTTGATATAAAAATAATAATAATTTTTTTTAAAATTATATTTTAATAATATTTTAACTTTTTAATATTTTTATTCAAAATTTTTTTCTCTCATTGTTTAAAATCCAATAAAATATATTAACTCAAACTATTTACCTATTATTCACAAATTATTTTATTCCTATTCACAAATTTTTCGTATGATGCTAAATGTGGATTTCATAGTACAAAACACAAGGGTTACTAATGAAATATGCTCAAAAAGAAAGTTGCTCTCTCTTTGCAGTTTCAGTTCCACCTCTTTACTCTCTCTTCGTTCTATTAGATATATTATATTCTCTGCTTCTAAAAAAGAAAAAAGCAAGTAGCGATTTTTCGAGAAGGGAGGATAACACGAATGGTGGACCAACTCACTGATGACTAGAACTCTGAGTTCAAGGAGGTCTTCAGCTTGTTTGGTAAGGATGGTGACGGTCCGCTTTCTCTGTATCTCTGTCGTGTTAATGAATCTGAAGGCTGTTTCTTTTTGGTTTGTGTGTCAGATCTAGTTCTTATGGATTAGTTCGTTGTTTCTAAGGACTTATATGGATCGCATTTTCTCTGCGCTTTTCTATCATGTCTCTTCCAGTTTTTGTGTTCTTTTGTTCATATTTTCTTTTTACCTTAATTTTACGCGGTTCCATGGTTCTAAACATTAAGTTTTATTTGCATCCAAGGATTCCTCTCTTTACGTTGCTCTATGTTCCCCTTTCTGGATACTGTGCATGAACTGAGCCATATGAAATGATAGTGATTCACCGTCTATTTGCTGAGGTAAAGAAATTGGTTGGGAAGAAAAGAGATCAACGAGTTAGGAAATTGAATCTCAGATGTTTTTATTGTTAGGAAGACAAGGAAGAAAGAAAATTTCTAAATGGTTTTAGTCACCCTACACTTTGACAATGTTCTCCAGACGAGGAATAAAGTTGCTATCAATCATAAGTTCATTTCTTGGAAATTATGCGTTTGTTCTTCAATTCACACTATTTGGTAAAGACCATGCGGCTATAGGAACATGAGATCTGCCAATGTGGGGTGTTAAGCTGAAGAGAATGAACGCATGGCTACTGTATGAAGAAATTCTTAAACAGACAGAGTTCATTTCGTTGAGACCTTTTTGAGGTCATTTTTTGTACCCTAGAAATCACAGAGTATCGCATCATATTTATAGAGGGCAAACACTATTCTCATAGAAGATATCCACCGAAATTCTTTACCGAAATATTTTTTAATTTATTTTTGTACTTAATGATTAAGTAAGTGTTTTTAAATGAATATGTGATTTTTTTTCTATTTTTAAAAAATATTTAAATGGTTTAAAAAAATAGTGAAAGAAAAGATAAATAATATTAAAAAAAGATTTGTAGTGTTCGGTAGTAGATTTCGGTAGAGATCTTCTGTAGACGTAGCAACGTCCTTTATAGAGACTTATTACATGTCAGAGGAATATTCCAGCTTAGAGAATATTTCATAATAGAATTTGTTGCAAGAGTGGTCCAGAGAATTCCATCGTGCCTTTCCCTTTTTGTTGTGCTGAGTCACTGGTTCTAGAATCTTCAAGCATTTGTGGGTCTTCATGCTCTGCTTTATTCTTCCTATTATGGGATGTCACATGTTGTTCCTATGCTGTCGAAATTTGTTGGTTTGCGTTTTATTGATAAATTAGCAACGTTGGAAAATTAGCATAGTGTTTGCCAAAAACATAGGTCTTTGCAAAGTCATAAAGACCATGTGCGGGGTGCTGATGCCTGCCCAATTTCTTAAGGTTTGGCTAGCTTTTATTGCTTTACAAAGATAGGGCGGCCCTTCATTATTAATGGTAAGATAGGTTGTTTGAGCACATATTTGAAGAAGATGATAAACAGAAGGGGTTATTTTATAGGGGTTATTAACTAGGGGTGGTGCCATTCGGGCCCAAAGTCAACGTAACAATTTGACTTGAAGTAATTGCATTTAATATGGTTTCACTCATTATGCCCATCGTCGTTCCCCCCTGCCAGGCTGGATTTATGTCGCTTCTTCATGAACTGTGAGATTCCACCTTCATTTACATTTAATCGTTGTTCACCTTGCCATGCTAGATTGGATTTATGTTGCTTGTGGGATTTTTTTTTAAATTATTTATTATTTTTTTTCTAATCAAGCAAACATTTCGTTAACAAAAGGAAATCAAGATACGTGAGGAGGGGCTGAGATTCCTGAACAAACATTTCGCAACAACAAACACAGTACAAAATTTGAAAAAAAATTTAATTTTAGAACCACAAACTTGGTCTCCACCCATTCTCTACAAAGAGGATGTTGTCTTAAATAATAATTTTTTGATAGTTCGCACAGTTGTGCGAATTGTGTTTTCACCACTGGAGGCAGTGGGTGCTGATGATGCACTGTAGTTTGTTGTGCCGAGATATTCATAGAAGAGACTCGTATTTCTTGCCTCAAGATCTTAGGTTAGGGAAAGCAGGAATATATTAGGAAGTCTGGCATCGATTGGTCTAGACCATTGCTGACCGAGTTTCTTCATAAATCGCCTATGATAGCATGTGGAGTCCATGCACCAATGATAGTGAGATGGGGTGGGTCAGAGCTAAGAGATCTTGGGATGGTGAAACTGCTGGTAAGGTGAGTGTAGCCTTGGATACATTTTGACGTGGTGGCACATGGTAACCACACGCCAGACAAGCTGCGCTTGTGGATCACGGGCCGATATTTTCACCAAGGTTTTGCTTCATAGCAGTAGATTGGTGGTTGGAGAGTAGCGTGGTGGGGCGCATATAGACAATTAGTCATTGGAATGTGGTAGATTCAGCCTAGACCAAACCGGGGTAATGTTTCATGCCACAACTTTTATATTGTTTCATGCTCCTAATTGTTGAGAGCGGTGACCATTTGCCTGCAGCTTGGTTGCTCAACTACACCATTTGGGTATGTCCTTAGATTCTCCTATTGCCATCTTACTAAATCCATTTGTACCACTCTCTTTGCTTGGTCTTGCCTACTAATGAGATTGGGCCATACTCTTGCCTTTTTCTCCCATCAGGCCTTTTATATCCCAACAATACTTCCATATTTTAATCATTCAAGGGCATGCGGGAATTTTTAAACCTAGTTAGTTGGTACCCCATGCGGGAATTTTCAAGCTGCCTTCTAGACACACTCGAGTGCCTTATCCTAGGCAGCTGGTGTACAATGGGTTTCTCCTGGAGTTCACATTCGAACACCTTGCCTCATATGAATTTGCAATGTGGCGGGGTCACCCATGAGCTAGTCTCATGCGCTTCCCATTAGGAAGCATACGACTTTGTTGTCCTCAAGTTCACACTAAAAAGCTCACCTCATATCAATTTGTCAAAGTGGTAGGGTTTCCCAAAAGCCACATTCTGTTCTATGTCTCGATGCTTAAGATGTTCATCCGATCCCAAGCAGAAATCTGAGGGCGTCACAAACTTGAATTATTTTTTTTGATTGCATGGGGATGTTGGTTTTGATGAAATCAAATGGTTTTTAAAAGTAAACACTTGACTACCGACTAGAGGTGTAACCGGTCCAGTTTGGTCTGGTTTTGGATAAAATTTAGGACCGAACCGGTATGCACCAGTTTTACATTTTCAAGAACCGATTCCGCACTGGTTACCCTCTAAACCTGTACTTCCGGTTTTACCGGTTCCGGTCCAGTTTTCTGGTTTTAACATACTATATACTATATTATATAATAGTATATTATAATATATAATACTTTAGTGATAATATATTGTGGGATATTATAATATATAATATAATAATATATTATACTATATTATAATATATATTGATATAGTGTTAGTATAACTATTAATACAATAGACTATAGTGATATAAGATTTTAAAATTTAATATTATATTAATTAGTAATTTATCATATAATACAAAACTATTTTATATATAATTATATAATATATAAAAAAATTATATACAATATAAAAAATTATAATATATATATATTTATGAACTGGTCCGGTTCGGTCCGATCCGGTTTAAGAAAAAGAAAAACCAGATTAGGACCTAATTTTACCAATTTTACAAAAAATAAAACCGGTACCGGACTGAACCAAACTTGGTACTGGACCAAACCCACCGGCTCGGTCCAGTCCGGTTTTCCAGTTCACAGGTTTTTTTTTTTTACACCCTTACTACCGACCATGTGATCAACCATGCTCTCTCTATGCAAAAAACTTTTAAAGATATCCAAAGAGGGCCTCTAAGAAGAATCAAGAGGTGTTGTAGATGGGACCTCCACCACAAGATGCCATGAAATTGAATTTGGATGTGACTATGTTTCAAAATGAACAATATATAGGTGTGGGGATCAACCTCGCAATAGTCAAGGGGAAATTATAGTCGCAGCAAGCAAAAAGGAAAAAGCAGTAAATGAGCCCATATAAATAGAACTTCTAGCAATGCTAAGGGGTTTGTAGTTGTGTTCTCGCCTTTGACTAAATGAGCTTATTAGAAAGTGATTCTCTTTTGACGATCCAAGAAATCCAAGGAGCTGGTGAATCTAAGAGAACTACTGGACAATCTCACAAAAGACAATCGGGGATTGATGCATAAATTCCCAAGATGCACAATTCAACATGTGGCCAAAATAAACAATGAAGCATCCCATAAGCTTGCTAGATATGCTTGGAATGTGGATGATATCTTTGTATGGTGGAGGTCATTCTCAAAGTTTATTTCTCAAGTCATTTGGACCGATAAACATTTGAACGTGGGTTTTCTTAATGAAGTTGTTTTGAAATAATAATAAAAAAAATATTAGAGAATTATTTAATTTTTCAATATTTTTATTCAAAATTTTCTCTCTTATTTTCTAAAATTTAATAAAATATGTTAACTCATATTATTTCACAATTATTCACAAATTTGTCGAATGTGGATTTCTGAGTACAAAACATAAGGGTTACTAATGAAATATTCCTAAAAAGAAAGTTGCTCTCTCTTTGCAGTTCCACCTCTTTACTCTCTCTTCGTTCTGCTCTACACAAATTAGCTCGCTCATTTTGACTGATAGTATTTTTCCATTTTTTTTATTTCCCTATTGAAATTTTTTAAATATATTTAAATATTTTAAAAAATAAAAAAAATTTATTAATACACTTAAAATAACTTCCATGATCAGTAAATAAAATAATAATAATTAGTCAAGCGGTACTTTGAGCGGTTAAAGTAGGAGGAAAGTAGTTTTCTCGTATATTGTATTCACTGCCTTCGAAAAATACAAAAGCAAGCAGCGAATTTTCGAGAAGGAAGGAGAACAAGAATGGTGGACCAACCCACCGACGACCAGATCGACCTTGAGTTCAAGGATGCCTTCGGCATGTTCGATAAGGATGGCAACGGTTCGTCTCTCTCTGTATCTCTGTCGCGTTGATGAATTTGAAGGATGTTTCTTTTTGGTTTGTGTGTTAGATATAGTTCTTATGGACAAGTTCGTTGTTTCTAAGGATTTATATGGATTTCATTTTCTTTGCGCTTTTGTATCGTCTGTAGTTTTCGATAGAAGATTTCGGTAGAGATCTTCTATAGACGTAGCAACGTCCTTTATAGAGACTTATTAGATGTCAGAGGAATATTCTAGCTGAGAGAATATTTCATAACAGAATTTGTTACAAGAGTGGTCCAGAGATTTCCATCATGCCTTTCCCTTTTTGTTGTGCTCAGTCATTGCTTCTAGAACCTTTAAGTATTTGTGAGTCTTCATGCTCTGCTTTATTCTTCCGATTATGTGGTGTCGCATGCTATTCCTATGCTGTCAAAATTTGTTGTTTTGCGTTTTATTGATAAATTAGCAACGTTGAAAAATTCTGAAGAGACGGATCTGTCTTGTTCTTACTGCATGTTTTCATTTTTATAGATATTTTTCACTTACTGCTTTCTATAATACATTTTTTTTACAACAACACGCTCACGGGCGTGATGTTATGCATACATAAACTGATGAGGAATTCAACTACACGGTTTTTGTGAGTTATTGAAATATATTGGGTCAACGACGTTTACCCTGTTTGGTCCTTGAGATAAAGAATAAGTGGAACTGCTTGAAGTTTTATTTCATTTTTTTATTTCATTTTTTCATTATTTACTTTATTTATTTATTTTTGACAATTGGTTTTCTTGCCAAATCTCATTTTCCTCACGTCGATAAAATGATTATTTTATTTCAGACAGCCGTGTGTGTATGAGCTTATTAGAAAGTGATTCTAGCAATGCTAAGGGGATTGTAGCTATGTTCTTACCTTTGACTAAATGAGCTTATTAGAAAGTGATTCTCTTTTGACGATCCAAGAAATCTAAGAAGCTAGTGAATCAAGAGCACTGCTGGACAATCTCACAAAAGACATTCGGGGATTGATGCATAAATTCCCAAGATGCACAATTCTACATGTGGCCAAAATAGACAATGAAGCATCTCAAAAGCTTTCTAGATATGCTTGGAATGTGGATGATCTCTTTGTATGGTGGAGGTCATTCTCAATGTTTATTTCTCAAGTCATTTGGACTGATAAACATTTTCACGTGGGTTTTGTTAATGAAGTTGTTTTGTTATAATCATAATAATATTAGAGAATTATTTTTTAATAATATTTTAACTTTTCAATATTTTTATTCAAATTTTTCTCTCTCATTTTCTTAAATTTAATCAATTATGTTAACTCATATTATTTCACTATTATTCACCAATTTGTCGAATGTGGATTTCAGAGTACGAAACATAAGGGTTACTAATGAAGTATTCCTAAAAAGAAAGTTGCTCTCTCTTTGCAGTACCACCTCTTTACTCTTTATTCGTTCTGCTCTACACAGAGTAGCTCGCTCATTTTGACCGATAGTATTTTTTTCATTTTTTTTCTTTTTTCTATTCACATTTTTAAATATATTTAAATCTTTTTTAAAAATAAAAAAATACATTAATACACTTAAAATAAATTCCTTAATCACTAAATAAAATAATAATAATAATTAGTCAAGAGGTACTTTGAGCGGTTAAAGTAGGAGGCAAAAGTGGTTTTCTCGTCAATTGAATTCTCTGCCATCGAAAAAGACAAAAGCAAGCAGCGAATTTTCAAGATGGGAGGAGAACAAGAATGGCGGACCAACCCACCGACGACCAGATCCTTGAGTTCAAGGATGTCTTCAACATGTTCGATAAGGATGCTGACGGTCCGTCTCTCTCTGTATCTCTGCTATGTTGATGAATCTAAAGGCTATTTCTTTTTGGTTTGTGTGTCAGATCTAGTTCTTATGGACTAGTTCATTGTTTCTAAGGATTTATATGGATTTCTTTTTCTCTGCGCTTTTGTATCATGTCTCTTCCATTTTTTATGTTCTTTTATTCTTATTTTCTTGTTACCTTAATTTTACGCGGTTCCATAGTTCTAAACGTTAAGTTTGATTTGCATGCAAGGATTCCTCTCTATTTGTTGCTCTATGTTTCCCTTTTTGGATATCGTGGATGAACTGACCCATAGGAAATTATAATGATTCACCGTTTACTTGCTGGGGGAAAGAAATTGGGTGGGAAGAAAAGGGATCAACGAGGTAGGAAATTGAATCTCAGATGTGTTTATTGTGAGGAAGACAAGGAAGAAAGAAAATTTCTAAAAGGTTTTAGTCACCCTACACTTTGACAATGTTCTTTAGACGAGGAATAAAGTTGCTATCAATCATATGTTCATTTCGTGGAAACGATGCGTTTGTTCTTCATTTCACACTATTTGAAAAAGATCAAGCGGCTATAGGAACATGAGATGTGTTGTTGTGGGGTGTTAAGATGAAGAGAATGAACGGATGCCTACTGTATGAAGAAATTCTTCAATAGACAAAGTTCATTTCATTGAGGCATTTTTTGGGTCAGTTTTTGTACAACGGAAATCACATAGTATCGCAGCATATTTATAGAGGGAAAACACTATTCTCACAGAAGATATCCATCGAAATTCTTTACCGAAATATTTTTTAATTTTTTTAATTCTATTTTTTTACTTAATGATTACGTAAGTGTTTTTAAACGAATATGTGATTTTTTTTCTATTTTTAAAAAATATTTAAATGGTTTAAAAAAATAGTGAAAGAAAAGGTAAAAAATATTAGAAAAAGATTTGTAGTGTTCGGTAGAAGATTTCGGTATAGATCTTCTGTAGACGTAGCAACGTCCTTTATAGAGACTTATTACACGTAAGAGGAATATTCCAGCTTAGAGAATATTTCAAAACAGATTTTGTTACGACAGTGGTCCAGAGAATTCCATCGTGACTTTCCCTTTCTGTTGTGCTGAGTCATTGCTTCTAGAACCAACAAGTATTTGTGGGTCTTCATACTCTGCTTTATTCTTCCTATTATGGGGTGTCGCATGTTGTTCCTATGCTGTCGAAATTTGTTGTTTTGCATTTTATTGATAAATTAGCAATGTTCAAAAATTCTGACGAGACTGATCTGTCTTGTTCTTGCTGCAAGTTTTCATTTTTATAGATATTCTTCATTTACTGCTTTCTATAATACAGTTTTTTTACAACAACATGCTCACTGGCGTGATGTTATGCATACATAAACTGATGAGGAATTCAACTACACGGTTTTTGTGAGTTATTGAGATATACTTGGTCAACAAAGTTTACCCTGTTTGGTTCCTTGAGATAAAGAATAAGTGGAACTGCTTAAAGTTTTATTTCATTTATTTATTTTATTTTTTCATTATTTATTTCATTTATTTTTTTATTTTTAGACGATTGGTTTTCTTGCCAAATCACATTTCCATCACGTCGAGAAAATGATCGTTTTATTCCAGACAATCGTGTGTGTATGAGCTTTTTAGAAAGTGATTCTAGCAATGCTAAGGGGTTTGTAGCTGTGTTCTCACCTTTGACTAAATGAGCTTATTAGAAAGTGATTCTCTTTTCACGATCCAAGAAATCCAAGGAGCAAGTGAATCAAGAGCACTGCTGGACAATCTCACAAAAGACATTCAAGGATTGATGCATAAATTCCCAAGATGCACAATTCTAAATGTGGCAAAAATAGACAATGAAGCATCTCATAATCTTGCTAGATTTGCTTGGAATGTGGATGATCTCTTTGTATGGTGGAGGTCATTCTCAAAGTTTATTTCTCAAGTCATTTGGACTGATAAACATTTGAACGTGAGTTTTCTTAATGAAGTTGTTTTGATATAATAATAATAATAAAAATATAGAATTATGTTCTAATAATATGTTAACATTTCAATATTTTTATTCAAATTTTTCTCTCTCATTTTCTCAAATTTAATAAAATATGTTAACTCATTATTTCACTATTATTCACAAATTTGTCGAATGTGGATTTCAGAGTACAAAACACAAGGGTTACTAATGAAATATTCCTAAAAAGAAAGTTGCTCTCTCTTTGCAGTTCCACCTCTTTACTCTCTATTCGTTCTGCTCTACACAGAACAGCTCGCTCATTTTGACTGATTGTATTTTTTCATTTTTCTATTCACATTTTTTAAATATATTTAAATATTTTTTAAAAATAAAAAAACATGTTAATACACTTAAAATAACTTCCTTAATCACTAAATAAAATAATAATAATAATAATAACAGTTAGTCAAGAGGTAGTTTGAGCGGTTAAAGTAGGAGGCAAAGTAGTTTTATCCTATATTGTATTCTCCGCCTTCGAAAAGGCAAAAGTAAGTAGTGAATTTTCGAGATGGGAGGAGAACAAGAATGGCGGACCAACCCACCGACGACCAAATCCTTGAGTTCAAGGATGCCTTCAGCATGTTCGATAAGGATGGTGACGGTCCATCTCTCCCTGTATCTCTGCCTTGTTGATGAATCTAAAGGCTGTTTCTTTTTGGTTTGTGTGTCAGATCTAGTTCTTATAGGCTAGTTCGTTGTTTCTAAGGATTTATATGGATCTCATTTTCTCTGCGCTTTTGTATCATGTCTCTTCCATTTTTTGTATTCTTTTATTCTTATTTTCTTGTTACCTTAATTTTACGCGTTTCCATGGTTCGAAACCTTAAGTTTTATTTGCATCCAAGGATTCCTCTCTCTTCGTTGCTCTATGTTTCCCTTTCTGGATATTGTGCAAGAACTGAGCCATATGAAATTATAATTATTCACTGTTTACTTGCTAGGGGAAAGAAATTGGGTGGGAAGAAACGAGATCATGAGGTAGGAAATTGAATCTCAGATATGTTTATTGTTAGGAAGACAAGGAAGAAAGAAAAATTCTAAAAGGTTTTGGTCACCCTACACTTTGACAATGTTCTTTAGACGAGGAATAAAGTTGCTATCAATCATATGTTCATTTCGTGGAAACAATGCGTTTGTTCTTCAATTCACACTATTTGGTAAAGATCATGCGGCTATAGGAACATGATATGTGTTGTTGTGGGGTGTTAAGATGAAGAGAATGAACGCATGCCTACTGTATGAAGAAATTCTTCAACAGACAAAGTTCATTTCATTGAGGCCTTTTTTAGGTCAGTTTTTGTACAATGAAAATCACATAGTATCGCAGCATATTTATAGAGGGAAAACACTATTCTCACATAAGATATCCATCGAAATTCTTTACCGAAATATTTTTTAATTTTTTTAATTCTATTTTTTTACTTAATGATTACGTAAGTGTTTTTAAACGAATATGTGATTTTTTTTTCTGTTTTTAAAAAATATTTAAATGGTTTAAAAAATTAGTGAAAGAAAAGATAGAAAATATTAAAAGAAAATTTGTAGTGTTCGGTAGAAGATTTCGGTAGAGATCTTCTGTAGACGTAGCAACGACCTTTATAGAGACTTAATACATGTCAGGGGAGTATTCCAGCTTAGAGAATATTTCAAAACATAATTTGTTACAAGAGTGGTCCAGAGAATTCCATCATGCCTTTCCCTTTCTGTTGTGCTGAGTCACTGCTTCTAGAACATTCAAGTATTTGTGGGTCTTCATGCTTTGTTTTATTCTTCCTATTATGGGGTGTCGCATGTTGTTCCTATGCTGTCGAAATTTTTTGTTTTGCGTTTTATTGATAAATTAGCAAAGTTGAAAAATTCTGAAGAGACTGATCTGTCTTGTTCTTGCTGCATGTTTTCATTTTTACAGATATTCTTCATTTACTGCTTTCTATAATACAGTTTTTTTACAACAACACGCTCACGGGTGTGATGTTATGCATACATAAACTAATGAGGAATTCAACTACATGGTTTTTGTGAGTTATTGAGATATACTTGGTCAACGAAGTTTACCCTATTTGGTCCTTGAGATAAAGAATAAGTGGAACTGCTTAAAGTTTTATTTCCATTTTTTATTTTATTTTTTCATTATTTATTTCATTCATTTATTTTTTTTAGACGATTGGTTTTCTTGCCAAATCATATTTCCATCACGTCGAGAAAATGATTGTTTTATTTCAGACAGCCGTGTGTGTATGAGCTTTTTAGAAAGTGATTCTAGCAATGCTAAGGGGTTTGTAGCTGTGTTCTCACCTTGACTAAATGAGCTTATTAGAAAGTGATTGTCTTTTGACGATCCAAGAAATCCATGGAGCTGATGAATCAAGAGCACTGTTGGACAATCTCACAAAAGAAATTCGAGGATTGATGCATAAATTCCCAAGATGCACAATTCTAAATGTGGCCAAAATAGACAGTGAAGCATCTCATAAGCTTTCTAGATATACTTGGAATGTGGATGATCTCTTTGTATGGTGGAGGTCATTCTCAATGTTTATTTCTCAAGTCATTTGGACTGATAAACATTTGAACGTGGGTTTTGTTAATGAAGTTATTTTGTTATAATAATAATAATAATATTAGAGAATTATTTTCTAATAATATTTTAACTTTTCAATATTTTTATTCAAAATTTTCTCTCTCATTTTCTTAAATTTAATCAATTATGTTAAGTCATATTATTTCACTATTATTCACCAATTTGTCGAATGTGGATTTCAGAGTACGAAACAAAAGGGTTACTAATGAAATATTCCTAAAAAGAAAGTTGCTATCTCTTTGCAGTTCCACCTCTTTACTCTCTATTCGTTATGCTCTACACAGAGTAGCTCGCTCATTTTGACCGATAGTATTTTTTCATTTTTTTTCTTTTTTCTATTCACATTTTTTAAATATATTTAAATATTTTTTTAAATATAAAAAAACACGTTAATACACTTAAAATAACTTCCTTAATCACTAAATAAAATAATAATAATAATAATAATTAGTCAAGAGGTACTTTGAGCGGTTAAAGCTGGAGGCACAGTGGTTTTCTCGTATATTGTATTCTCCGCCTTTGAAAAAGACAAAAGCAAGCATCGAATTTTCGAGATGGAAGGAGAACAAGAATGGCGGACCAACCCACCGACAACCAGATCCTTGAGTTCAAGGATGCATTTAGCATGTTTGACAAGGATGGCGACGGTCCGTCTCTCTCTGTATCTCTATTGTGTTGATGAATCTAAAGGCTGTTTCTTTTTGGTTTGTGTGTCAGATCTAGTTCGTATGGACTAGTTCGTTGTTTTTGAGGATTTATATGGATCTCATTTTCTCTGTGCTTTTGTATCATGTCTCTTCCATTTTTTATGTTCTTTTATTCTTATTTTCTTGTTAGCTTAATTTTACACGGTTCCATGGTTGTAAACCTTAAGTTTTATTTGCATCCAAGGATTCCTCTCTCTTTGTTGCTCTATGTTTCCCTTTCTGGATATCGTGCATGAACTGAGCCATATGAAATTATAATCATTCACCGTTTACTTGCTGGGGGAAAGAAATTGGGTGGGAAGAAAAGAGATCAACGAGGTAGGAAATTGAATCTCAGATGTGTTTATTGTTAGGAAGACAAGGAAGAAAGAAAAATTCTAAAAGGTTTTAGTCACCCTGCACTTTGACAATGTTCTTTAGACGAGGAATAAAGTTGCTATCAATCATATGTTCATTTCTTGTAAACTGTGCGTTTGTTCTTCATTTCACACTATTTGGTAAAGATCATGTGGCTATAGGTACATGAGATGTGCTGTTGTGGGGTGTTAAGATGAAGAGAATGAACGCATGCCTACTGTATGAAGAAATTCTTGAACAGACAAAGTTCATATCATTGAGACCTTTTTTAGGTCAATTTTTGTACAATTGAAATTTTATAGTATCGCAGCATATTTACAGATGGAAAACACTATTCTCATAGAAGATATCCACTGAAATTCTTTATCAAAATATTTTTTAATTTTATTTTTCTACTTAATGATTAAGTAAGTGTTTTTAAATGAAAATGTGATTTTTTTTTGTATTTTAAAAAAATATTTAAATGGTTTAAAAAAATAGTGAAAGAAAAGATAAAAAAATTTTAAAAAAGATTTGTAGTGTTCGGTAGAAGATTTTGGTAGAGATCTTCTGTAGACGTAGCAACGTCCTTTATAGAGACTTATTGCATGTCAGAGGAATGTTCCAGCTTAGAGAATATTTCATAACAGAATTTGTTACAGGAGTGGTCCATAGAATTCCATCGTGCCTTTCCCTTTTTGTTGTGCTGAGTCACTACTTCTAGAACCTTCAAGTATTTGTGAGTCTTCATGCTTTGCTTTATTCTTCCTATTATGGGTTGTCGCATGTTGTTCTTATGCTGTCGAAATTTTTTGTTTTGCATTTTATTGATAAATTAGCAATGTTGGAAAATTCTGAAGAGACTGATCTGTCTTGTTCTTGCTACTTGTTTTCATTTTTACAGATATTCTTCATTTCCTACTTTCTATAATACATTTTTTTTACAACAACACGCTCACGGGCGTGATGTTATGCATACATAAACTGATGAGGAATTCAACTACACGGTTTTTGTGAGTTATTGAGATATACTTGGTCAACGAAGTTTTCCCTATTTGGTCCTTGAGATAAAGAATAAGTGGATCTGCTTAAAATTTTATTTTATTTTATTATTATTTATTTATTTACTTTCCATTTTAGACGATTGGTTTTCTTGCTAAATCTCATTTCCATCACAAGGATAAAACGTTTGTTTTATTTCAGACAGTCGTGTGTGTATGGTTGGCAAGTTTGCCTCTGTGAGTTTGTTGGTTGATTCTCTGACAATAATACTTTGAAGTTTATGGTTGAGCAGGTTGCATCACTACCAAGGAGCTTCTGACTGTGATGAGGTTGCTAGGCCAGAACCAAATTGAAGTAGAACTCCTGGACATGATCAATGAGGTCGATGCCGATGCCGACGGTGATGTCACCATCGACTTCATTGAGTTCCTATACCTCATGGCCAGGAAGATGAAAGACACTAACTCGTAGGAGGATCTTAAAGAGGCATTCCGAGTCTTTGACATGGATCAGAATGGGTTCATCTCTGCTGTTGAGCTCCGCCTTGTGATGTCCGATCTCGGGGAGAAGCTCACTGATGAAGAAGTGGATGAGATGATCAGGGAGGCAGATGTTGATGGTGATGGCCATATAAACTATGAGGAGTATGTCAAGGTGATGATGGGTATGTGATCATTCTACCTCCATCAAAAACCCTAATGAAAATAATCTTTTTCTATAACCCAAAAAAGGAAAGGAGGCAGAATGACTGTCGAGAGATCTGTATTCTGGGCATTTTTAAGCTCGGAGGGAATCTAATATTCCAGGCTTAGCACCCATGGATTTGTGGTCCATGACTGTCGAGAGATTTGTATTCTGGGCATTATCATGTGTTGATAATGTTCTCGAACACTTAGTAATGATTCTTGGTTGCTTGATGGGCTTGCTAATATGCAGTAATGTCAGGTTGGCTGGCTGTTAATACTTCGAAGATTAATTAGTGTTTGCCAAAAATATAGGTCTTTGCAAAGTCTTAAAGACCATGTACGGGGTGCTGATGCCTATCCAATGCCTTAAGGTTAGGATAGCTTTTATTGCTTTACAAAGATAGGGCGGCCCTTCATTATTAATGATAAGATAGGTTGTTTGAGCACATATTTGAAGAAGATGATAAACAGAAGGTGTTATTTTATATGGGTTATTAACTAGGGGTGGTGCCATTTGGGCCAAAGTCAACGTAACATTTTGACTTGAAGTAATTGCATTTAACATGGTTTCACTTATTATGCCCATCGTCGTTCCCCCTTACAAGGTTGGATTTATGTCGCTTCTTCATGAACTGTGAGAATCCACCTTCATTTACATTTAATCATTGTTCACCTTACCATGCCAGATTGGATTTATGTTGCTTGTGGGGTTTTTTTTAATTATTTATTATTATTATTTTTTTCTAATCAAGCATATATTTCTTTAACAAAAGGAAATCAAGATACGTGAGGAGGGGGTGAGATTCCTCAACAAACTTTTCGCTACAAAAAATACAGTACAAAAGTAGAAAAAAAAATCTAATTTTAGAACCACAAACTTGGTCTCCACCCATTCCCTACAAAGAGGAGGATGCTGTCTTAAATAACAATTTTTTTATAGTTCGCATAGTTGTGTGAACTATGTTTTCACCATTGGAGGCGGTGGGTGCTGATGATGTACTGTAGTTTGTTGTCCCGAGATGTTCACAGAAGAGACTCGTATTTCTTGCCTCAATATCTTAGGTTAGGGAAAGCAGGAATATATTAGGAAGACTGGTATCGATTGGCCTAGACCGTTGCCGATCGAGTTTCTTCATGAACCACCTGTGATAGCATGTGGAGTCCATGCACCAATGATAATGAGATGGGGTGGGTCAGAGCTAAGAGATCTTGGGATGGTGAAAGTGTTGGTAAGGTGCGTTGTAGCCATTGGATACATTTTGATGTGGCGGCATGTGGAAACCACAAGCCGGACAAGTTGCGCTTGTGGATCACGGACCGATATTTTCACCACGGTTTTACTTCGTAGCAGTAGATTGGTGGTTGGAGAGTAGCGTGGTGGGGCACATGTAGACATTCAGTCACTGGAATGTGGTAGATTAAGCCTAGACCGAACCAGGGTAATGTTTCATGCCACAACTTTTATAATGTTTCATGCTCCTAATTGTTGAGAGCAGTGACCGTTTGCCCACGGGTTGGTTGCTCAACTACACCATTTGGGTACGTCCTTAGATTCTCCTATTGCCATCTTGCTAAATCCATTTGTACCATCCTCTTTGCCTGGTCTTGCCTACTAATGAGATTGGGCCATGCTCTTGGGCCATGCTCTTGCCTTTTTCTCCCATCAGGCCTTTTATATCCCAACAACATTTCCATATTTTTATCATTAGGGGCATGCAGGAATTTTCAAACCTGGTTAGCTGGTCCCCAGTACTCACGGGTGGTACTGGTTGAATATTCCACGTCTCTTCTACTTCTCATCTTCATTTAGGTTGGTTGGAATTTAGACCATATTGAGTTCGGTCTACTTTCTACTTTCTAGCTTCTAAATATTAAATTCTTAAAAATAATACTATATACAATCGTAATATAAGTAAATATCATATAGTCATTTTAGAAAAAAATAAAATTCACTATTAAAAAATAAATTTCTTTTCATATAAATTCATATTTATTCATTTTTTTCAAAATGATTACATGGCGCTTGCGCACTCACGACTGGAACTATCATTTATTAACTCTTAAATCAGTAAATTCATCTTAATTTAAAACTTTTTTACACGTAAGATAAATAATCTTTTTCAAATCAATACATTTTTATACACATGAATCACAATCTTTTTTAATTTATTATAAATATATCTAAATTTATTTTAAATAATTAGTATAAAACTCATTTTATCATTTCAATTCCACTATAATTTCTAAAGAATTTAATTCAATTCAACGTTGAAACGGGTAGTCTCGCATTTCGCACGACCCACGATTGGACCTTTACTGGACATTTGCTGGCAACGATCGGACCTTTACTGGACATTTGATGGGCGTTGGGTTCAGACCTTGTCCATGCGTCACCTTGCCATTGGACCTTTATTGGACATTTGCTGGCAACGATCGTTCGCGGGAGGCGAAGCAGCACGCCCTCACGCCGTTCCCTCCGAAAGCATCACCTCCTCCATATAGAAATGTTAGTCAATAAATAAAAATAATTTTATAATTTAATTATCACATTAAAATGTTGATTTATAAATTTATTTTTATAAAATGGTTAAAAGTATTTCTCACTCCATATATGCACTTATACTCCTTTGCCCTCAAAGTTCTCCCTCTTCTAAACTTTAACTACTTGCGTTGCCTGGCTTGTGTAGTTCACAGACTAACGCTAAGCTAGTGCATGGGGTGTGAACAGTAGATTATATAGATAGAAATAAAAAATAAAAAATAAAAAATAAAAAATAAAAATCTTGTCGTTCTGTGTTTGTTTGAGGGCAGGGTTAGCAAGATAGATTTTCAGTTGATTGAAGGTGGTTTTACGTTCTTCATCCGACACCTGTATCTTTCTCAACACTGGTAGGTTTAGAGAGTGAGATGATAATTTTTAATTTTAGATAAAAGTTTAAAATATTATTATTATTTTGAAATTTAAAAAATTTGAATCGAGATTTGAAAAAATTACATTGTTTATTATATTTTGTGTGAGAGTTTAAAAAAATTGAAGAGATAAGATGAAAATTTTATGTCTCATCTTGTTTAAAAAAAGAGGATGCACAAATCTATGGCTCATGAAATGAATTTGATGAGCGTGACAATTTGCCGCTGAACTGAAGTAGTTGAGCATGTGGTGTTTCAATCTCCAGGATGCATTGCTTTTTCCGGATTTGGTTTTGGTTTCCTCTTTCGGGGACCATGAAACTAAAGAACTTCTTGGATGATACCCTAAATTCACATTTTAACGGGTTGAGATTCATCCCTTATTATGAAAATATTCTAAAAAATAATTTCTAAATACAGTCTTAAAGTTTACAAATATTGAGCATTCATTTTAAAAAAATATAGTCTATTATTAAAAAATATTTTTTATGTGAATCTTTATTTTTTCTCAAAAGGACTGTACAGAACTTATACACCTTAATACTTCAAATATAATTTCTCTATTCTAAACTCAAATCTTGGTTAGCCCTATTAGTTATGTGAATTCTCTTATGTTTAAATATTCCTATTACTAAGAAAGAAAGAAGAAAATAAAAGAGAAACAAATTAGACGAAATACAGCTTGACTTTCGGGAATACTTAAGTTTTTCGAAGACTACACTACTATTACTAATTTAAAGAAATTTAAATTACATTATTCTGTTAAAAATTATTTTTAGTGTATGGAATAATAATCACATATATAAATGAGAGTCTAAGAAATTCACCAATTTATTATTTTATAGTAGAATAATAAACTTTATTTTATCATTTTTCATACTCAAACTATAAGGCCAGCTTTTATTACTTTACAAAGATAGGGCGGCCCTTCATTATTAATGGTAAGATAATTCGTTTGAGCACATATTTGAAGAAGATGATAAACAGAATGAGTTATTTTATAGGGGTTATTCGGGCCCAAAGTCAACGTAACAATTTGACTTGAAGTAATTGCATTTAAGATGGTTTCACTTATTATGCCCATCGTCGTTCCCCCTTGCCAGGTTGGATTTATGTCGCTTCTTCTTTAACTGTGAGAATCTGCCTTCATTTAAATTTAATCGTTGTTCTCCTTACCATGTCAGATTGGATTTATGTTGCTTCTTGTGTTGGTGTTTGTTTGTTTGTCAAAATATGAGCTTGGGATGAGACAAATAATTAAAATTACATGAAAGATAAAAACAAACGAAAAATAAATAAAATGTAGCTATGCATTATAGACTTATGATAATCATTCCATATAATCTATCCATTACAACATGTAACTTGTCGATATTTATGCTTAATAACCATATGTTATATACCACCATAAGTTTCTTATTAGTTATGGTATGTGTATGGGATTGTAACAAGCACTCCCTACAGATGAAATGAATTGCTTCATTTCGTTGTACATTCTCTTTATACATAAATAATATAAAGTCTAACATTAAATAAAAGGGACTTTTTCATAGCTTTCAAAGCTCAAAATAAGATGCTTGTCAAAATATAAAAATTGTCACAATAGTTAAACATTAAAACCATAACTATTTACATAGTATGAAGATCCATCATGTTTACAAAATGCTTTTTCAAAGTACATAAACAAAAGCCCATCATTTTTATCAAATAGTTTAACAAAACGCAAGGCAAACTAAAACTTAATAAAAAAGACCCAACCCAATGCTGCTACACATCTATCTCTCCTTCTTGAGTAGTGTCCCGCTCTGCAGCTTCATCATCTTCAACCTAGACTTTCAAAATATTAAATAAAGAAGTGTGTCTAATACTCAGTAAATAGTTACACCATACTGTTAAATTTCATACATAAGCTTATTCCATTTCTTATGAAAAGTCATTCAAGCCTAAAAATATTTCAATTAAATATCACTTTTTATTGGCCGATACACACTAGTATGCCTAGTGTGTGAGGGTTAGTAGCCTTTTGGACCCAAATTCGCTCGTGGCAGCATGTTGGAAATCTATCGGTCAAGATGGTGACATTGGATGCACTATCAATGGAACCGATCCGACACTACAAGTTGCCTCTCACCTTGGTACCATCAACATTCAGTCGTTAGCCATTACTTATTTTCATACATAAAACTTTCATTTCCTTGTTTCCTTTCCATTTTCCTTTCATATACATTTCCATTATCTTTCTTAATCCAATGAAATATGCATTTTTATTGATTAAAGTATGCAATCCATGCTATAACTTTACATCAGGAAAGTCACTAGTTTTTAAGAAATAATATGTACATCATAAATTACATGATCTCAACCTTGAATATGAATGCTATACAACATACTGAAACACACATTTATAATTAATAGTGTGGTCTTCAATAAAGGACCTAGTGAGGATCCGTGATGCCAAGTGAGCCAGACGATCGACAACACTCCAGAATTTGATTGGGCATAGGCGTACAATTTTTACAAGGAAGTGCACATGTAACTAGATAGACATCTATATCGCAACGGCATAAGGAAATGTTTTGTCAGAGACTAAATAATGTTTGTACCAGAGGTCTAAACCATAGGTCGGTTCATTCATTAAAAAATATTCATATGTCACTATTTCTTCCCAAATAATATTACTCAATACTATTGGTTCATTTTCTGCATCCAAGTACGATAGACCAGGCATACTTTGTCGCCTGACTAAATAGTACGTCTCCAAAATAATACAAATGACTACTAACAGAGACAGGCCTCCTTATTTTGCTCAGGCAGGTTTGGTCATTCCTCTTCAGGGACCTCTTTTGGGGCTACCTTTGCGTCAAAGTTTACGGTTCCGATAAACAAACCAAAGGTAGGTTACACAACAAAACTACAAATGAGAGATAATGTACATGAAGATATAATGCACAATTTCATGTAAAAGATTGGTGAACACATATATTTGTGCATGGGGACAAATCATCCTCTGGGCAAAGCAACTGCCTTCATAGCTATGATGAGGAACCAGACCCTCTGGATAAAACATGAGTATATAAGCATGGCGAGGAATCATCCTATGAGAAGTTACCCTTTGTGCAAATTTCAAGTATGCATAATTATCACTAAGGCGAGGAGCCGCCCTCTTCTCAACCATATAAAACTCATCATATAAATCTCGCATGGAATCACCTCATTGTTCGACTCGGAGATTCACTCCCACCCGACCAACGTGCAAGCTGTTCCTATGCGTTTGTTCTTCATTTCACACTATTTGGTAAAGATCATGCGGCTATAGGAACATGAGATCTACCATTGTGGGGGTGTCGCATGTTGTTCCTATGCTGTTGAAATTTGTTGTTTTGCATTTTATTAATAAATTAGCAACGTTCAAAAATTCTGAAGAGACTGATCTGTCTTGTTCTTGCTGCATGTTTTCATTTTTGCAGATATTCTTCATTTCCTGCTTTTTATAATACATAAACTGATGAGGAATTCAACTACACGGTTTTTGTGAGTTATTGAGATATACTTGGTCAACGAAGTTTACCTAGATTGGTCCTTCGGATAAAGAATAAGTGGAATTGCTTAAATATATATAGATATATATATATATTTTCCTTTTTAGACAATTGGTTTTCTTGCTAAATCTCATTTCCATCACGTGGATAAAATGATTATTTTATTTCAAATAGCCGTGTGTGTTTGGTTGGCAAGTTTGGCTTTGTGAGTTTGTTGGTTGATTCTCTAACAATAATAATTTGAAGTTTATGGTTGAGCAGGTTGCATCACTACCAAGGAGCTTGGGACTGTGATGAGGTCGCTAGGCCATAACCCAATTGAAGCAGAACTCCAGGACAAGATCAATGAGGTCGATGTTGACATCGACAGCACCATAAACTTCGCTGAGTTCCTAAACCTCATGGCAAGGAAGATGCAAGACACCGATTCAGAGGAGGAGCTTAAAGAGGCATTCCGGGTCTTTGACAAGGGTCAAAATGGGTTCATCTTTGCTGCTGAGCTGCGCCATGTGATGAGCAATCTCGGGGAGAAGCTCACTGATGAAGAAGTGGATGAGATGATCAGGGAGGTAGATGTTGATGGTGATGGCCAGATAAGCTATGAGGAGTTTGTCAAGGTGATGATGGCTAATTGATCATTCTGCCTCCATCAAAAAACCCCTATAACTCAAAAAAGAAAAGGAGGCAGGGCTAACAATATGTAATGAACCCAGTTGTGATTATAGTTGTAATAATGAAGATGATAGAAATGGAGGGATTACAGTTACTGTTGGATTCTTTGTGATTTCTATTGTAATTAGGAAGATGATGGAAAATAGAGATCTACGGCTACTACAATAAAAACAGAGGCACACAATATGTTTGATAATATGCTAAAGAAACACTAAATTGCTACAGGAGTGCTTCGAGGGCACCTAAACCTCCATTACAGAAAATTACTCAAGCTACAAAATATTTCTGATTTCAGATGCCAAACAAGGACCCCCATTTCCTCTACATATACTGGAAGGAAGATGAGGGCCTAATTCTACAACAGCCAACCAAGGCCAAGGGCCAATTCTAACTAACATTAACTAAGCCCATGGGCCACTAAACAACTTAAACAACTTAATTAAAGTAAAAGATAACAACTAAGGTTGATGCCCAACAAGCCCAACCAAATAGTAGTTGGGTTCATAACAAATCTCCCCCTTTAAAGAACCTTGTCCTCAAGGTTCAGATATTGAAGCAACTCTATGGTATTGATTCCAATTTAGCATTTCATATTCATCTTGCTTCTTCTAGTGAAATTTTAAAATCAGGATATCAAGATTCTTATCACTGAAGGTATTGCACATTGTGTAATCCATGGTAGAGTATTTAAATGCAACTGGAGTAGAGGAACAGAGAGGTTTCTGTTTTTCTGAGCTAGCTCACTTCTCTTCTCTGTTATCAGCAAGGGAGATAGTACCATCACACAAAGCTCACCATCAGAATCTGGCCCAGCCAATTCACTGGCCACCTGCTAGACTTCATCTCATCTCAGGCTAAATTCCGTCTCTAATGGCACTATATCAATATGTATATAGTTATCCATATTTTTTGGTTCTCCAGTTATGGTATACGAAATGACCCCAAGTGGTAGTAGAAAACTAGTAGCATACATGTTCACTGCAATAAGTGCATTTATAACAGTAGATTCATCAAGGAGCCATACTGCTGCTACACTAAGAATAGAGAATAAACCTAAGGCAAGGAAAACAATGCATGTGTGAATTCCCCCAACAAGCATTAACAATTTTAGAATCCATATGAGCATGAGGAGCTTCGCTTCTTGTCTCTATAGCCATTATACCACAATAAAATACCTGGGGGGTAGCTTCACTTGCATATCCGAAGAGTCCCTTAACTCCGTACTTGTTGATATCAATTGTCCAAGCCCCTTCAAGTATCTTCTCTACAATTTCTTTTGTCCTCTTTCTCTATCAAAGGGCCAATATATGACATTATACCAATAATCAACTCAAATAGATAGATTGTGCTCAAGGAGGGCCCGAATGTACTTCTCAAAGAATTTCTTTGTACAACAGTCCCATTAATCCCATCCCACTAAAAAACAACCCTATGTAACAATTTATCGAGCAACTGAGGAGTAACTTCCGTATCTACTAAAACTTGTGAAACCATGAGATTTTTCCATGACCCTCCACCAAAGATTACCATAAAAACATGAAGGGCTTCAAATATCTCAAAAATGCCTTCAGTGGTACAATTTGTACTCAAATCTCGATAGGAAGTGAAAGTAGAGATAGGAAAAATATGCTTACCACTTATATGATTGAGTACAAGGTCCAAAAAAATGGGATAACATTCTAGTATCCCTTCTTCAAAAGCTGGAGGGTCTAAGAATCCAAACAATGATTTGATTCCAAGCCATATTACATGGTCCGACTTTGCTCTTGACCTTGAAGTCTCAGGTGTTGGTGGCAAAACATTGATAATTGCTTTAATCAATGTTTCGAATTCAGTGAACAATGACTGATCTTCCAATAGGATAGGGACTATTAATATCTCATACATAACACTAACAACTTCAGCATTATCACAAGCCAGATCTCATTCTTCTCTTGCTATTCTTGCATCGATCTCTCTCTAGTGTTGAGTCACCCTCTGCTTATCAAGGGTTCGCAGCACATCAAGAAGGGAATTAATGCAACTTAGCTCGTACTCTCTATCATACATTTCTAAGGCTTGAGGGTACTGAAAAATGCACTGGGCACATTTCCATACTTCATCAGAATTCCTCTTCCATAATTGTTTGAGAGGAGAATCAGGATGCTCATCTTTGAAGTAATTGTAGAACATCTCTCAAAAAGGACCCATAAAATCCCCAGGGCCAAACCAAATGTGAGTATCTCTTGGGAAGCAAATTAAGGAGTTAAATGCATCTGCAACCCATTGCTCCTTAAGATGGTGGAGACGACGTCGTTTGGAGGATTCATGGTCGTCGTCGTCAACTTCTTTTTCTTCTTCCTGTTTCTGCTTTTCCTCCTCGCTCTCATCCTCCAATTTCAAATCCTCCTTTGTAGCAAACACAAGTTTCTTACCATCGTACTCTTCAACTGCCCAACAACATACTTATCAAATGCATCAACCATAAAGAGCACCTCGTAGCCTTTCTTCTTAAGCCTCAAGATAAATGTGTCCAAGTCTTGCTTTGCTGATGATGAATTGGTAGCCTTACCCTTTGAGTTCTATCTCGTATATATTTTCCATGGAGGATGCCATGTGAGGCGTACATAAACATCTTGTAGTTATGATCAACCAGCCTCCTAGGCTCATCGAAATTGTTGATGGAATGCATCTTGGTGATTGAGAGCTCTATCTTGGTGACGTCCATATACGACGACAGTGTTAATGGAGGGGAAAAATGAAACACGGAGAATAGGATCTGAAAGTTGATACGATAAGATGGAGTACTTTCTGACGGAATTTCTGAGAATTGATGAAAGAGGGAACTTGTTGGAATCATGCTTGACTGCTTGTTCTTCATTTTGTTTTGCCCTAACTTGGTCTAGCAGATGAATCTTCTCTTCCTCCTTTGCTGCATCGTCTTCTACGCCATCCTCGATAGTCTCTACTACATCTTCTACAATTACAAATATTTCTTCGGCCACCACTACGTACCCGTTGGGGATTTCGCTGAAATCCTATGCAATTTCATGAAGATGTTCAGGAATATTAGGGACATTTGTTTCCTCTTCTTCTTCTTAAATGACGGAATTTTCTTTTCCTTCCGAAAAACATGCTGATTTTTGTTTCAGCAACTTTTCGATCATAGTAGTCCGATTAGAAATATTGTGTTGCTTAGTCAACCAGTGAAGCAGCAAATCACTCAATTCATTCAAGTTGTTTTTAAGCTCCTGAAGACTCTTTTCATTAGAGTCTATCCCCCGTTGCAGGGCTTCTTCTTGCTGCTACAAAAATATTTCGTCTTCCATAGATCGTCAGCTCTGGATACCAATTGTAATGAATCCAGTTGTGATTACAATTATAATAATGAAGATTATAGAAATGGAGGGATTACAATTGCTGTTGGATTCTTTCTGATTTCTATTGTAATGAGGAAGATGATGGAAAATAAAAATCTACGACTACTGCAATAAAAATAGAGGCACACAATATGTTTGATAATATGCTAAAGAAACACTAAATTGCTATGAGAGTGCTTCGAGGGGCTCCCAAACCTCCATTACAGAAAATGACTCAAGCTACAAAATATTCCACATTTCAGATGCCAAACAAGGACCCTCATTTCCTCTACATATACTAGAAGATGAGGACCTAATTCTGCAAAAGCCAACTAAGGCCAAGGGGCAATTTTAAGTAACATTAACTAAGCCCATGGGCCACTAAACAACTTAAACAACTCAATTAAAGTAAAAGATAACAACTAGCTTGGAGGCCTAACAAGCTCAACCCAATCGTAGTTGGGTTCATAACACAATATGATGGGCGGCCTCCTAGTTTCCTTTAATCTCGATTTTCATCTATCTTTACAGGGAGTATAGTAGTAGTATGTTCTACTGGTGGTGGTGGAAGTTTATTCAGTCTATCCTTAAAGATTGTCTTGTGACGGTGTCTTTGCAGTTTTATTTATTCCCTTTTTATTTCCTTTGTGTTAGCTTGTGAACCTGATCCAATTGGACAATTCAATGTTCATTGAATGACTTGTTATATTGGTACTCGTTTATAGCTAGGATCCAAATTAAGCAAACTTGCATTAGAAATGTGTCATGAAATGATATTGTTTGTCTTACAATTGGTGCATTTTTAAGCTTGGAGGGAATCTAATATTCCAGGCTTAGCACCCATGGATTTGTGGTCCATGACTGTTGAGAGATCTATATTCTTGGCATTATCATGTGTTGATAATGTTCTCGAACACTTAGTAATGATTCTTGGTTGCTTGACGGGCTTGCTAATGCAGTAATGTCAGGTTGGCTGGCTGTTAATACTTCAAAGATTAATTAGTGTTTGCCAAAAACATAGGTCTTTGCAAAGTCTTAAAGACCATGTACGGGGTGCTGATGCTTGCCCAATGCCCTAAGGTAAGGCCAGCTTTTATTGCTTTATAAAGATAGGGCGGCCCATTATTTTTAATGGTAAAATAGGTTGTTTGAGCACATATTTGAAGAAGATGATAAACAGAAGGGGTTATGTTATAGGGGTTATTAACTAGGGGTGGTCCTATTCGGGCCCAAAGGCAATTGGAGGGTTATTTATAGAAGATGTTTCCCACTTTTGGGGTGGTGCCATTCGGGCACACGGCTCAAGGGGACTTGTGTAGCATCCACATGTCATATTTAATTAACTAGCTTATTTATGGGAATAAGATTCCAAGTTCATGTTCAGTTTCAAATTCAGTTCACATCAGTTACAGTTTATGTCAGTTAAGTCCATGTCCGTTCAAGTTATGTCAGGTCATGTCATGTTATTTGCCAAGTCATGACACGTTTACTTATGTTCACGTCATCATTCATGTCTTTTTACTATTATGCATGCATCTGTAAGCTGTTAGTTTAGTTGTAAACTTGCTAACATTTATAATCAAATCTCACTCGGTAGTCCCAACTACCACCCCTAAATGGTAGACCATGTGTCAGGAGCCGGAAGACCCGCGGAGGATCATCTGGACGAGGTCGACTAGACTGCAATGCAATCACGAGGAGCTTATCACTTTGATGCTCCAATTTTTGGATAGGAATATGGCTATCCCGACCAAGTTGTGCGAGCTACTCTTTAGGCTCCGTTAATATGAATTTTTGTTAAGGATCCGTTAATGGAGAGATCTTGGTCCGAAATTTTTATGGAGTATTGTTAACATATTTATGTGAATTTTTGTTAAGGATCCGTTACATGATAAAAGCTTTTGATAAAATATTTTCTCAGATCTAAAAACTTAGAATCTGGAAGGAGAAAAATAGTTTCTATTTTAAGAAAGTTTGGATCTTTTGTTGTTTAATCTTACTCCAATGACTTTGATATTTTGAATTTGAAGATCCTAAGCCTTTAATATACATGTCAGGATGTTGGTTTGAAGAATTTAGGAGTTGATTTGTAAAGCTATGATTTTTATGCAAGAAAATACTCGGTTGGGTCAAAAGTTTGATGATTTCGACTAGATTCATGTTTTGGTTTATTTTTAGCCATGTGATTTTAAGTTTAATGCTTGGATCTACCTTTGGACATATGTTTAAGCCATGTGATGTTGTTGGTTTGAAGTTTTAATCAAGGTATGTTTCGGATCAAATGTTTGATCAAACCAAAGTTGAGAAACAAATTTTGTTTTTGACTAAGTGTTGGAGTCGAGTACATCAAGTGAGATTTTGTAATTTTTGGTGACTTTTATACATTGATTCAAAGCATGATAAATCTTTAGGGTGTTTTGTGGACATATTAGAAGAGATCTTTTGAATTTTAAGAGTTCTTGGAGATTTTTTTAAAGTGTCAAAACCTTGAGATTCAAGAGTTTGTATTTTAGTTAAAAAGAAAATGTTTGGATCTTTTTACTAAAAATTTTTTGTGTTTATGTGAAGTACATTTTGTTGAATGTTTTAAGCAAGTTTTTAAGCTTAGGGATATGAGGATCTTTGTTGCAATATTTCAGTTTGAGCATAAGTTTAGAAACTGGATGAAATTGCAACAAAATCAAGAGATATGGCCTTGGGAGTGTCTCCGCCTTATGCTGTTTTTCTTAATTGTGATTGGTTTTAAATTTTTAAGTTGATATTTGAGTTTAGAACCCTATGTAAATTTTGATAATATTTGGAGTTAGTATGTGAGATCCTTAACTTAGGAGTAATATGGTCATTTTTCCACATGCAGAGGGTAAAATGGTAATTTTACTCTAAGATAATATTTTTCATATTTCTAATTGTTAGTGTTCAAGTTTTTAACATTTAGAACCCCTACTTACAGTTTTTTGATGTTTCATGCTTTTCCTCGTAAAATGTGACGAAAATTGTAAGTTAGCTCTGAACTTACTATCAAATTACTGTATATGCGTAATGGCTAAAGGAACTACTGTTTGTGTCTTTATGTTATCCTCTATGCCATGTTATGCCATGTCACCTCATGCATGTCTATTACATATTACACTCTGTCATGTATCTGTTACACATATGTCATGTTTTGTAATGCTATATGTTACATGTATGTTAGGTTTGGTAATGCTATCTCTTACATGTATGCCATGTTACAAAATATTATCTGTTACACGTTATGCCATCTTTCAAAATATTGTCTGTTACATGTTATGTCATGCTGTGAAATGTTGTCTGTCACATATTACATCATGTCTTACGTCTCACGTTCATGTCATGTCACTTATGTAAGGACTTCTTTCTTTTCATCTCACGTCACGTTCTATCTCGAGTATAATTTATGTTTCTCGTGAACAACCTTTCAAGTCAAGTCAATTATCGTTTATGATGACCTTAAGTGCTAGGATGGAGTAATATTCTAGTAGAACTATTTTGTTCATGATGGAGTGTCTAATCTAGTGTGAAATCGGGTTGATAAGGTAAGTTCAACGGGTTTCGAATGGGGTCTAATTAACAGGTTACTGGAGCGAAGAAGGGCACTAACGCCGATTGTGCCCCCGCACATTTCAATTTCATTTTATATGTACTCTTGCTAGTACAAATATCTGACATGGGATACGTACATTACGCGTGTCCACAGCAAGTGTAGATACCTATGAACTGGCATGTATGTTAACGCACTCATAGCTGGTGCATATACTTGTGTTATGATGCGGTAATCGGTAGGGACACATGGCTCAAGGGGAACCGTGTAGCATCCACATTTCACTTTTATTAATCATGTTTAATTATTCAAAAAGATTCCAAGTTCATGTAATTCACGTTCAATCATGTTTCATGTTCGTGTTCAGTCATGTTCTCAAGTTCACGTTCAGTCTATGTTTCAGTTTCAAGTTTAATTTTCAAGTTCCCGTCACTTGAAGTTTTAAGTTAAATTTACATTTCATTTCAAGTCATGTCAGATTATGCCATGTTACAAGTCAAGTTATTTTATTTCTGTTTATGACTTTGACTATGTATTAGAGCATTTACGGCCATACATACATCATTAACCCGTGTGGAAGTTTTCTGTTAACTTCCTGAAATTTGAACACAAATCTCACCGTGGTAGTCTCAACTACCATTCCCTCCGAATAGTAGAAAATGTGTCATGACCCAGAGAGGGTAAGGAGCCTAGCAAGCTAGAGGATGTTGATTAGGAGGCGCTGACGCGACGCAGAGCTTGTCACCTTCATAATTAGATTTTTGGACAGTCTTATAGCATTGTTAGTCGAGTTACGCGAGTTGCTCGACGAACTAGCCTAGTAATTATGTCTTGGTGATGTAATGATGGAGCTCTATCTCCCATACTTTTGAGATTACAATCCTTTTGAGACTCATACTGTAATCATGGATGTTTAACATTTCAATATGTATGGATTATATTTTAAGTATTTGGAATATCTTTAGTTGGTGCATAGTATTGCTCAAAGAAAAAAAAAATTATCTGGTGCATGTTAGGCACATTGCATTTTTATTTGTCATGAACGAGAGCAGGTAACCTTCTGTTACATTTCCCGATGCTTAAGATGTTCATTTGATCCCAAGTGAAAATCTGAGGGTGTCACAAACTTGAATTATTATTTTTGATTGCGTGGGGATGTTAGTTTTGAAGAAATCAAATGGTTTTTAAAAATAAACACTTGACTACCGACTAGGGGTGTAATCGGCCCGGTTTGGTCTAGTTTTGGATAAAATTTGGGACCGAAGCGGTATGCACCAGTTTTAAATTTTCAAGAACTGATTGCGTTCCGGTTACCCCCTAAACTGGTACTTCCAGTTTTATCGGTTTCGGTCCCGTTTTCTAGTTTTAATATACTATATTATATATTATATTATATTTTATATTATATAATATAGTGATATATTATAGTATATTATAATATATATTGATATAGTGTTAGTATAACTATTAATACAATATAAGATTTTAAAATTTAATATTGTATTAATTAGTAATTTATCATATAATACAAAATTATTTTATATATAATTATATATTAAATATAAAAATTATATACAATATAAAAAATTATAATATATATTTATGAACTGGTCCGGTTTGGTCCAATCTGGCTTTAGAAAAATAAAAACCAGAACAAGACCGATTTTTACCGGTTATACGAAAAATAAAACCGCTACCAGACAAAAACCCACCGATTCGGTCCTATCCGATCCGGTTTACAAGTTCATTGATTTTTTTTTTACACCCCTACTACCGACCATGTGATCAACCATGCTCTCTCTATGCAAAAAACTTTTAAAGATATCCAAAGAGGGCCTCTAAGAAGTACCAGAGGTGCTGTAGATGGGACCTCCACCACAAGATGTCATGAAACTGAATTTGGATGGGACTATGTTTCATAATGAACAATATACAGTTGTGGGGATCATCCTTCGCAATAGTCAAGGGGAAATTATAATGGCAGCAAGCAAGAAGGAAAAAGCAGTAAATGAGCCCATATAAATAGAACTTCTAGCAATTCTAAAGGGTTTGTAGTTGTGTTCCCACCTTTGACTACATGAGCTTATTAGAAAGTGATTCTCTTCTAATGATCTGAGAAATCCAAGGAGCTGGTGAATCAAAAGCATTGCTGGACAAACTCACAAAAGACATTCGGGGATCGATGCATAAATTCCCAAGATGCACAATTCAAGATGTGGCCAAAATAGACAATGAAGCATCTCATAAGCTTGCTAGATATGCTTGGAATGTGGATGATATGCTTATATGGTGGAGGTCATTCTCAAAGTTTATTTCTCAAGTCATTTGGATTGATAAATATTTGAAAGTGGGTTTTCTTAATGAAGTTGTTTTGATATAAAAATAATAATAATATTAGAGAATTTATATTCTAATAATATTTTAACTTTTCAATATTCTTATTCAAAATTTTATCTCTCATTTTCTAAAATTTAATAAAATATGTTAAGTCCTATTATTTCAGTATTATTCACAAATTTGTCGAATGTGGATTCCATAGTTCAAAACATAAGGGTTACTAATGAAATATTCCTAAAAAGAAAGTTGCTCTCTCTTTGTTGTTCCAGTTCCAACTCTTTACTCTCTCTTTTTGTTCTACTAGGTATATTATATTCTCCGCCTTTGAAAATAGTGATTAGAAAGTGATTCTCTTCTGATGATCCAAGAAATCCAAGGTGCTAGTGAATCAAGAGCACTGCTGGGCAATCTCACAAAAGATAGTCAGGGATTGATGCATAAATTCCCAATATGCACGTTTCAACAAGTGGCCAAAATAGACAATGAAGCATCTCATAAGCTTGCTAGATATGCTTGGAATGTGGATGATATCTTTGTATGGTGTAGGTCATTCTCAAAGTTTATTTGTCAAGTCATTTGGACTGATAAACATTTGTACGTGGGTTTTCTTAATGAAGTTGTGGACATATTAGAAGAAATTTTTGAATTTTAAGAGTTCTTGGAGATTTTTTTAAAGTGTCAAAACCTTGAGATTCAGGAGTTTATATTTTAGTTAAAAAAAAAAAAGTTTGGATCCTTTTACTAAAAAGTTTTTGTGTTTATGTGAAGTAGATTTTGTTGAATGTTTTAAGCATATTTTTAAGCTTAGGGATATGAGGATCTTTGTTGCAATATTTCAGTTTGAGCATAAGTTTAGAAGCTGGATGAAATTGCAACAAAATCAAGAGTGGCCTTGGGAGTGTCTTGCCTTATGTTGTTTTTCATAATTGTGATTGGTTTTAGATTTTTAAGTTGATATTTGAGTTTAAGACAAAGTTTACATAGGGAATGTAAATTTTGATAATATTTGGAGTTAGGATGTGAGATCCTTAAGTTATGGAAAATATAGTCATTTTTCCACATGTAGAGGGTAAAATGGTAATTTTGCTCTAAGCTAGTATTTTTCATATTTCTAATTGTTAGTGTTCAAGTTTCTAACATTTAACCTGTTAGAGCAAACCTGTGAACTGCGAAGAAGGGTACTAACGCCGATTGTGCCCTTAGACATTTCAATTTCATTTTATATGTATTCGTGCTGGTGCAAATACCTGACACGTGATACGTACATTACATGTGCACACAGCAAGTGTAGATACCAATGAACTGGCACGTATGTTAACGCACTCAGAGCTGGTGCATATACTTGTGTTGTGATGCGGTAATCGGTAGAGACACACAGCTCAAGGGGAACCGTGTAGCATCCACATTTCACTTTTATTAATCATGTTTAATTATTGAACAAGATTATAAGTTTATGTAGTTCACGTTCAGTCATGTTTCATGTTCATGTTCAGTCATGTTCTCAAATTCACGTTTAGTCCATGTTTCAGTTCCAAGTTTAATTTTCAAGTTCATGTCACTTGAAGTTTTAAGTTAAATTTACATTTCATTTCAAATCATATCAGATTATGCCATGTTACAAGTCAAGTTATTTTAGGTCTGTTTATAACTTTAATTATGCATTCATGCATTTATTGCCATGCATACATCATTAACCTGTGTGGAAGTTCTCTGTTAACTTCCTGAGATTTGCACTCAAATCTCACTGTGGTAGTCTCAACTACCATTCACCTACAAATAATAGAAAATATGTCATGACCGAGAGAGGGAAAGGAGCCTGGCAAACTCGAGGAGGTAGATTAGGAGGCTTTGACGCTGCGCGGAGCTTGTCGCCTTTATAGTTAGATTTTGGGATAGTTTTATGGCATCGTTAGTCGAGTTACGCGAGTTGCTCGACGAACTAGCCCAGTAATTATGTCTTGGTGATGTAATGATGGAGCTCTATCTCCCATACTTTTGAGATTACAATCCTTTTGAGACTCATACTGTAATCAAGGATATTTAACATTTCAATATGTATGGATTATATTTTAAGTACTTGGGATATCTTTAGTTGGTGCATAGTATTGCGCAAAGAAAAAAAAAATTATCCGTTCGAATATTTCGTATTGTTAGATGCATGCTAGGGACATAACATTTTTATTGGTCATGAACGGGAGTAGGTAACCCTCTGTTGTATGTCTCGACGCTTAAGATGTTCATCTGATCCTAAGTAGAAATCTGAGGGCGTCACAAACTTGAATTATTATTTTTGATTGCGTGGGGATGTTGGTTTTGAAGGAATCAAATGGTTTTTTAAAATAAACCCTTGACTACCGATTAGGGGTGTAACCGGTCCGGTTTGGTCTGTTTTGGATAAAATTTGGGACCGAACCGGTATGCACCAGATTTACATTTTGAAGAACCGATTGCACACCAGCTATCCTCTTAAACCGGTACTCGCGGTTTTACCGGTTTCGGTCCGGTTTTCTGGTTTTAATATACTATATTATATAATATATATAATAGTATATTATAGTATATAATACTATAGTGATAATATATTGTAGTATATTATAATATATATTGATATAGTGTTAGTATAACTATTAATACAATAGACTATAGTGATATAAGATTTTAAAATTTAATATTATATTAATTAGTAATTTATCATGGAATACAAAACTATTTTATATATATTTATATATTATATATAAAAATTATATACAATATAAAAAATTATAATATATATATTTAAGAGCTGGTTCGGGTTGGTCTAATCCGGTTTTAGAAAATGAAAAATCGGAATAGGACCGATTTTTACCGGTTTTATAAAAAATAAAACTGGTACCGGACCGAACCAAACTTGGTACTAGACCAAACCAAACGGTTCGGTCCGGTCCAGTCAGGTCCAGTTCGGTTTACCAGTTCACTGGTTTTCTTTTTACACTCCTACCACTGACCATGTGATCAACCATGCTCTCTCTGTGCAAAAAACTTTTAAAGATATCCAAAGAGGGCCTCTAAGAAGTATCAGAGGTGCTGTAGATGGGTCCTCCACCACAAGATGCCATGAAATTGAATTTGGATGGGGCTATGTTTCATAATGAACAATATACAAGTGTGGGGATCATCCTTCGCAATAGTCAAGGGGAAATTATAATGGCAGCAAGCAAAAAGGAAAAAGCAGTAAATGAACCCATATAAATAGAACTTCTAGAAATGCTAAGGGGTTTGTAGCTGTGTTCTCACCTTTGACTACATGAGTTTATTAGAAAGTGATTCTCTTATGATGATCCAAGAAATCCAAGGAGCTGGTGAATTAAGAGCACTGCTGGACAATCTCACAAAAGACATTAGGGGATTGATGCATAAATTCCCAAGATGCACAATTCAACAAGTGTCCAAAATAGACAATGAAGCATCTCATAAGCTTGCTAGATATGCTTCGAATGTGGATGATATCTTTGTATGGTGGAGGTCGTTCTCAAAGTTTATTTCTCAAGTCATTTGGACTGATAAACATTTGAACGTGGGTTTTCTTAATGAAGTTGTTTTGATATAAAAAATAATAATATTAGAGAATTATATTCTAATAATGTTTTAACTTTTCAATATTTTTATTCAATTTTTTCTTTCTCATTTTCTAAAATTTAATAAATTTGTTAACTCGTATTATTTCATTATTAGTCACAAATTTGTCGAATGTGGATTTCAGAGTACAAAACATGAGGGTTACTAATGAAATATTCCTAAAAAGAAAGTTGCTCTCTCTTTGCAGTTCCAGTTCCACCTCTTTACTCTTTGTTTGTTCTATTAGATATATTATATTCTCCTCCTTCGAAAAAGGTGATTAGAAAATGATTCTCTTTTGATGATCCAAGAAATCCAAGGAGCTGGTGAATCAAGAGCACTACTGGACAATTTTACAAAAGACATTCGGGGATTGATGCATAAATTCCCAAGATGCACAATTCAACAAGTGCCCAGAATATAGAATGACGGATCTCATAAACTTGCTAGATATGCTTGGAATGTTGATGATATCTTTGTTTGGTGGAGTTCATTCTCAAAGTTTATTTCTCAAGTCATTTGGAGTGATAAACATTTGAACGTGAGTTTTCTTAATGAAGTTGTTTTGATATAATAATAATAATAATAATAATAATAATATGAGAGGATTATATTCTAATAATATTTTAATTTTCCAATACTTTTATTCAAATTTTTCTCTCTCATTTTCTAAAATTTAATAAAATATGTTAACTCGTATTATTTCACTATTATTCACAAATTTATCGAATGTGAATTACAGAGTACAAAACATAAGAGTTACTAATGAAATATTCCTAAAAAGAAAGTTGCTATCTCTTTGCAGTTTCAGTTCCACCTCTTTACTCTCTCTTTGTTCTATTAGATAAATTATATTCTCCGTCTTAAAAAAAGGTGAAAGCAAGCAGCGAATTATCGAGAAGGGAGGAGAACGAGAATGGCGGACCAACCCAACCAGATCCTTAAGTTCAAGGATGCCTTCAACTTGGTAGATAAGGATGGCGACGGTCTGTCTCTCTCCGTATCTCTGTCGTGTTGATGAATCTGAAGGCTGTTTCTTTTTGGTTTGTGTGTCAGATCTAGTTCTTATGTACTAGTTCGTTGTTTCTAAGGATTTATATGGATCTCATTTTCTCTGCGCTTTTGTATCATGTCTCTTCCATTTTTTGTGTTCTTTTGTTCTTATTTTATTTTTACCTTAATTTTGCTTGGTTACATGGTTCTAAACCTTAAGTTTTATTTGCATCAAAGGATTCCTCCCTTTTCGTTGCTCTATGTTTCCCTTTCTGGATATCGTGTATGAACTGAACCATATGAAATTATAATTATTCACCGTTTACTTTCTGGGGGAAAGAAATTGGGTGGGAAGAAAAGAGATCAACGAGGTAGGAAATTGAATCTCAGATGTATTTATTGTTTGGAAGACAAGGAAGAAGGAAAATTTCTAAAAGGTTTGACAATGTTCTTTAGACGAGGAATAAAGTTGCTATCAATCATATGTTCATTTCTTGGAAACTATGCGTTTGTTCTTCATTTCACACTATTTGATAAAGATTATGCGGCTATAGGAACATGAGATCTGCTATTGTGGGGCGTTAAGATGAAGAGAATGAACGCATGCCTACTGTACGAAGAAATTCTTCAACAGACAAAGTTCATTTTATTGAGATCTTTTTGAGGTCAATTTTTGTACAATGGAAATCACAGAGTATTGCAGCATATTTATAGAGACTTGCACACTATTCTCACAGAAGATATTCACCGAAATTATTTACCGAAATATTTTTTAATTTTTTTAATTTTATTGTTTTACTTAATGGTTAAGTAAGTGTTTTTAAATGAATATGTGGTTTTTTTTAATTTTTAAAAAATATTTATATGGTTTAAAAAAATTGTGAAAGAAAAGATAAAAAATATTAAAAAAAGATTTGTAGTGTTCGGTAGAAGATTTTGGTAGAGATCTTTTGTAGACGTAGCAACGTCCTTTATTTACATGTCAGAGGAATATTCCAGCTTAGAGAATATTTCATAACAAAAGTTGTTACAAGATTGGTTTAGAAAATTCCATAGTGCCTTTCCCTTTCGGAAAATGATAGGGTTACTACCCTTTTACTACTCATTTATTACTCATTTTATATGTATTTTTTTATTAATTTTTTTATTTTACTTAATAGTTAAGGAAGTGACTATTAGTAAAATTATATATATATTTTTAATTTTTTCTTAATAGTTAAGGATGTTAAAAAAATACTTAAAAGAAAATGATAAAAAAATAAAAAATTTGAAATGAACTATGAGTAGTAAATGGGTAGTAATATGGTAGTAACCCTATCATTATCATTCCCTTTCTGTTGTGCTGAGTCACTTCTTCTAGAACCTTCAAGTATATGTGGGTCTTCATGCTCTGCTTTATTCTTCCTATTATGGGGTGTCGCATGTTGTTCCTATGCTGTCGAAATTTGTTGTTTTGCGTTTTATTGATAAATTAGCAACATTGGAAAATTCTAAAGAGACTGATCTGTTTTGTTCTTGCTGCATGTTTTCATTTTTACAGATATTCTTCATTTCTTGCTTTCTATAATACATTTTTTTTTACAACAACACGCTCACGAGCGTGATGTTATGCATACACAAACTGATGAGGAATTCAACTATACGGTTTTTGTGAGTTATTGAGATATACTTGGTCAACGAAGTTTACCCTGTTTGGTCCTTGAGATAAAGAATAAGTGGAACTGCTTAAAATTTTATTTTTATTTTTTTTTTCCATTTTAGACGATTGGTTTTCTTGCTAAATCTCATTTCCATCACGTGGATAAAATGATTGTTTTATTTCAGACCGCCGTGTGTGTATGGTTGGCAAGTTTGCCTCTGTGAGTTTGTTGGTTGATTCTCTGACAATAATAATTTGAAGTTTATGGTTGAGCAGGTTGCATCACTGCCAAGGATATTGGGTTTGTGATGAGGTCGCTTGGCATGAACCCAATTGAAGCAAAACTCCAGGACATTATCAATGACGTCGATGCCGACGGCGACGGCACCATCGACTTCAATGAGTTCCAATACCTCATGGCCAAGAAGATGAAAGACACAGATTCGAAGGAGACACTTAACGTGGCATTCCAGGTCTTTGACAAGGATCAGAATGGGTTCATCTCTGCGGCTGAGCTGCGCGATGTGATGACCAATTTCGGGGAGAAGCTCACTGATGAAGAAGTGGATGAGATGATCAGGGAGGCTGACGTTGATGGTGATGGCCAGATAAGCTATGAGGAGTTTGTCAAGGTGATGATGGCTAAGTGATCATTATGCCTCCATAAAAAACCCGAATGAAAATAATCTTATTAATGCTTAGAATTATAGAATAATGTTATAACTATTCTATGAGGTTCATCTTGAAATAAAATCAAACTCAAATCTTGGTTAGCCCTTTTAGTTATGTGAATTCTCTGATGTTTAAATTTTCCTATTACTAAGAAAGAAAGAAAGAAAGAAGAAAATAAAAGAGAAACAAATTAGATTAAATACAGCTTGACTTTCGGGAATACTTAGGTTTTTCGAAGACGACACTACTATTACTAATTTAAAGAAATTTAAATTACATTATTCTGTTAAAAATTATTTTTAGTGTATGGAATAATAATCATATATAGAAATGAGAGTCTAAGAAATTAACCAATTTATTTTCTTTATAGTAGAATAATAAACTTTATTATTATCATTTTTCATACTTAAACTATAAGGCCAGCTTTTATTGCTTTACAAAGATAGGGTGGCCCTTCATTATTAATGGTAAGATAGGTCATTTGAGCACATATTTGAAGAAGATGATAAACAGAAGGGGTTATTTTATAGGGGGTATTCAGGCCCAAAGTCAACGTAACAATTTGACTTGAAGTAATTGCATTTAACATGGTTTCACTTATTATGCCCATCCTCGTTCCCACTTGCCAGGTTGGATTTATGTCGCTTCTTCATTAACCGTGAGAATCTTCCTTCATTTAAATTTAATCGTTGTTCTCCTTGCCATGTCAGATTGGATTTATGTTGCTTCTTGTGTTAGTGTTTGTTTGTTTGTCAAAATATGAGCTTGGGATGAGACAAATAATTAAAATTACATGAAAGAGAAAAACAAATGAAAAATAAATAAAATGTAGCTATGCATTATAGACTTATGATAATCATTTCATATAATCTATCCATTACAACATGTAACTTGTCGATATTTATGCTTAATAACCATATGTCATATACCTCCATAAGTTTCTTATTAGTTATGGTATGTGTATGGGATTGTAACAACCACTCCCCATAGATGGAACGAACTGCTTCATTTCTTTGTACATTCTCTTTATACATAAATAATATAAAGTCTAACATTAAATAAAAGGGACTTTTTCATAGCTTTCAAAGCTCAAAATAAGATGCCATTACTTATTTTCATACATAAAACTTTCATTTCCTTGTTTCCTTTCCTTTTTCCTTTCATATACATTTTCATTATTTTTTTTAATCCAATGAAATATGCATTTTTATTGATTAAAGTTTGCAATCCATGCTATAACTTTACATTAGTAAAGTCACTAGTTTTTAAGAAATAATATGTACATCATAAATTACATTCAACCTTGAATATGAATGCTATACAGCATACTCAAACAGATATTTATAATTAATAGTGTGGTGCCACATTTTTCGGTAAAGGACCTAGCAAGGATCCGCGATGCTAAGGGAGCCAGGCAATCGACATAAGGTATTTGATCGGGAATATAGGCGTACAATTTTTACAAGGAAGTGTTCGTGTAAGTAGATAGACATCTTTGTCGCAACAGCATAAGGAAATGCTTCGTTAGAGACTAAATAATGTTTGTACCAGAGGTTTAAACCATAGGTAGGTTCATTCATTAAAAAATATTCATATGTCAGTATTACTTCCAAAATAATATTGCACAATACTATCTGTTCATTTCCTACTTCCACGTACGACAGACCAAACATAATTTGTCGCCTGACTAAATAGTTCATCTCCAAAATAATACAAATGGCAACTAATAGAGACATGCCTCCTTATTTTGCTCAAGTAGGTTTGGTCATTCCTCTTCAGGGACCTCTTCTAAGGTTACCTTTACATTAAATTTTATGGTTATGATAAACGAAACCAAATGTAGGTTACACAACTAACAAAACTGCCAATGAGAGATAAAGTACATGAAGATATAACGCACAATTTCATGTAAAAGATCTGTGAACACATATATTTGTGCATGGTGACAAATCACCCTCTAGGCAAAGCAATTGCCTTCATAGCTATGATGAGGAACCACCATTTGAATAAAACACGAGGATATAAGCATGGCAAGGAATCATCCTATGGGGAGTTACTCTTTGTGCTAATTTCAAGTATACATAATTATCTTTGAGGCAAGGAACCACCCTCTTCTCAAGCATATAAAACTCATCATATAAATCTCACAGGGAATCACTTCATCGATTGACTCGGAGACTCAGAGACTCACTCCCACCTGGCCAACGTGCAAGCTGACTCACCGATTTTCAAATGTCTTTCACACACACGCGCACACACACACACACACACACACACACACACATCGAGATATAGTGGATTGGCTTGGGACACATTCTAGCTGATCAACCAACTTGAAGACATCACACAGGGTATGCCCAAGACATCATACAGGGTATGCCCAACACTTACGATTGCAAAAGTGAGATTTTTTCCATTGTTCAATCCTTTTTATAGGGAGGGTCCGTGTCCTTTTGACGCATTCTGACTCCAAGCATGCATGAATAGTAGCCCTCCAGTCTCAACCATCCATCTGTAGGGTAACAGACCAAGGCATGCATGCTCCTGCCACTTGTCTTTATTCTAGTCTGTAGTCCCTTCTTGAATAAAGGTCTCCAACGTGGCATTGGACCATACCTTTGTCCCTTCTTTAGTCCAGTCCGTAGTCCCTTCTGCACCAGCCTTTCTCACCTTCATACGGTTGAAGCCTATTCTTTGCTTGATCAGTTCCCAGTGATAGGTCCTTTGTTTCACCTTGTGCTGAGGTGTATCAGCTTGGCCTTCCACATAGTGCTGCTCGCCCTATTGGACTAGCTGCACTTTGCAGGCCACTGCTACCTCGTCTTCCATCTATCCAAGGAAAGACTCTTTTCTTTCCCTTCCACTTGCCCTTGAAAGTGGTTTGTTCCCTTGTGCTAGTGGGGTCCTCACACACCTTGCCTCATATAAACTCGCCAAAGTTACAAGCTGCCTTCTAGACACACTCGAGTGCCTCATCCTAAGGAGCCAGTGTACAATGAGTTTCTCCTTGAGTTCACACTCAAACACCTTGCCTCATATGAATTTGCAAAGTGGAGGGGTCACCCTCGAGCTAGTCTCATGCGCTTCCCCTTAGGGAGCATACGACTTTGTTGTGCTCAAGTTCACACTAAAACACTCACCTCATATGAATTTATCAAAGTGGTAGGGTTTCCCTAAAGCCACGTTCGGGCGCTCATCCCAACTAGAGACCGTACAATGGGGTTGTTTTTGAGTTCACGCTCAAATGCCCAGCCTCATAAGAATTCACCTATGTGACTAAAAGTAACAAAGCTAAGATGAAACATAAACAACAAAAGATCGATAAATAATAGTCGAAGCTACATCAAAGTATACAAAAGGCACAAAACTAAAGCTAGATCAACATAGGCCTTTTGGTTCTCATCAGTAAGAGGAAGGGGATAACATAAAAAGGGCATTGGGCTTGACATCATCGCCTAAGGCATCCAAAACAATGACCACCTCAACTGGGGGGGGGGGGGGGGGTGATCCTCACTCAAATCAAGGTTGGCCAAATCAACACTTAGGTTCACGAGTAGATATCTCTTGAAGCATCCTTTGAACCAAACTGTAGGCAATGCCCCAAGCTCAGGTTTGGACCCTTAGAATAGTTAACAGTAGAGGATCCAAGTGGTCTACCTCTTCTCTCAACCTAACTAGCTTCCCGATGAGGTCGTTAGTCCACCTACATGCCTTGTTGGCATGCTCCTCCCCCTTTTTGGCAGACACTGCTATTTTCAAAGCCTCAACATTAGCTTTGCAGAGGAGGGCCCACACCTTTTCATTGTTTTGATGAGTGGTTTTCAGCTCTCCCTAGGCAATCATAAGCTTAGAGCAAAGCTTGGCCCTCTGCTCCTCAATCCTTTGGCATGTGTGCACAAAAGAGTCGTCGCAAGCTTTCTCCATTTGAACAAACCGAACCGCCTCCTCCACATGAGCTTGCACTTGTGAGGAAGAGCTCGCTTAGTCTTTGAGGCATCCTCCAATTGGGCCCACACACAAAATTGGCTCACTGAGCCTCCAAGTAAACGTCTAGCACCATAATATTTTCCTTATTTGCGGTGAGTAGAATAAGTTAAGCTTTAGTCAAAGACTAATGCTAATTGTACCAAATGTCTAAACTGATAAAAGGATCATCCATGAATAATAATAAGATCCATAAGTCATTACCACTTTCCAAATAATGAAATTGTTCATCACTCTCATCCAGGAACAACATACTGAACACGATTTGTTGCCTGATTAAATAGTACAAAATAACTAATAGCGAAAACAAGCATTCGTTTCTATCGCTCGGGCAGGGTCGGTGCTTCCTCTTCGAGAATCTCCTCTCGGACTACATCTACATCAAGGCCTACATCTATGACAATACTACTAATGAGAGACAACGCAAGTGAAGATGCATAAACTATTTCATGTAAATGGTCTGTGAAAACATATATTTATGCATGGCGGGGAATCACCCTCTAGGGAAAAACATATATATTCATAGTTATGGCAAGGAACCACCCTATGACAACTTGAATTTTTGCCAAAATTCTCACTTGTTGTTTTAGCTTAGTTAGATTTTGGCCCAATATCTTAACAAGCCAAGGACATGTTAGGGCTTGAAAAACCACTTGGATATGATAGCATAGGCGACCAAGCCCAATAGAGGCCCAAAAGGACTAAGTGGCATTTAGCTACTAAGGGCCCAAAAAGGGTTTAGGAAAAATCCTAATTAGTGTTTAGGGCATGGGAGGCACCTACTTGGAATGGGAAAAGTATTGAAAAGTATTTTGCTTTCTCTAGAAATCCCATCATTGGAACATAGGGAAGAAGCATTCTTGGTTAGCACATAGCTGCCACTTGTAAAGTGCGCAAGGAGGCTTCTAGAAGAAGCCAAAGAGAATGAAAGAAGCTACAGGGCTCGGCACACATAGGGCACACACCAATCTCACCTACCCACATGCCACTCGGCTCACATGCAAACCTACCTCTATAATACATTGAACCTGGACATGAAAGCGGAAGAAAAGGAAGAATGGGGGAAAACAAAATTCTGAAGCACAAGTCTCAAAGAGACTTTAGGGTTTCGACCAAAGGGATTCATGTCTATCCATGAAACCCAACAACCAATTTTGCCCTGTGTCATGCATGCACTATGTGTTGGGGTTTCTAGAAAAAGGTAATGATGAGGAAGAGGTGCATGGGGACGGGACACACGCATTCTCCAAGATTCTAGAAGAATCTTATTGGCAGATGAAGACAAGAAAGGAAGAGAGAGGGTTAGCTAGGGCAAGATACACACACACGCCAACGCCAAATGCCAACCAAGCAAACGCCTAGGGATAAGGACTCAAATGTTGAAGAGACACCTTAGGGTTTCGGTCACAAAAGACCTACTCGCCCCTTGCTGCTAGTATGGGTTCATTGAACCTAGACCATAAGAGGAGGATGCAAAGAGCCATTTAGGGTTTCAAGGAACATGCAACATGTAAGAAACCTTTGGAATTCCCAATGTAAGGCAATGTTGAAGAAGAGAAAAAAGGGGTTTCGACCAAACAAGAGGTAGGGTGCCACATGGCACCCATACACAGAGACCTTTGGTCTTTTTATGTTAGAAATGATGATGAGATGAGGGGCTTGTGTGGGAAAATGAGGAGGTATATAAGGGGAGATTTTTGGGGCCCACACTTAAAGAGGATACCCAAGAGTCATTTTTGCCATTTTCATTTTTGAAGATCACTCTCTCTCTCTTGCACGACCTCCTTAGGGAAAGATGAACTCCCTCACTTTCTCACCTACCAAACACACTTGCCTCACTTTTCTTTCCACCCAAACACTCCCTACGCCCATACCATTCCCTACCATCTAACCACACGGGTGGGAGGAGGAGCAAAGAGCCCATGCAAGGAGGAAAGTCGCATGGTAAGAACCATTAACTTTCATCCCAACCTTTTCATCTACACACACATACAACCACATGAAGTTGAGGGTGATGAGGGGCTCAGGTTTGAGTGTCTTTTCGTGACTTTGAAAGGGCACAAGTGATTAGATCCATGTTATGTTTGAACAAGGGAGAAGAATAGGGTTTTTCCTTAAGATAAACACCGAACCATCACTAGAAAACATGAGTGAAAATGGCATTTGAAAGGATAAGGGACTTTCGGCTACCATTTGGGTTCAACTTGGGCTTTTCCTTTTGAGAAGTTTCAGCCATGGGAAGTGATGATCACCATGTAAGGCCTACGCCACACACACACACACACACACACATGTCGTGCATGCCATTAAGACCAAGCCATGGTTAAATGAGCATGAATGTCATTCGGCCTGGGACAAACCCTTGAGGCCGAACACATGAGGAGTTACACTAGACAAGGAAGGAGCTTTGCCACCAAGATGGATGAACCCTAAGCACGCCACACACTCACTCTCGAATTAGGACTTCATTATCTCACTTGATTTAATGATTTACACGATATATTCACAGCTTGCTTATCGTTGGTATTTCACTTCTTTAGATATTTGTAAGTTAGCTCCTTATAACCTACCTTTGGATACTGTTCGTATGTATTGTCTGAACTTTGCATTTTATCAAACAAATTGGATAATGGAATTGTTGACTGTCGAATGCTTTATGTGCGGTTTCTCGTGTCTTTGCCATGTTTATATGTGTTGCCTATGGATAATGTGATATTCGGCCATACCTAATTTGCCATGATCAAAATGGCTTTGCTCAACATGCTATGTATCGATTGTTGTTTTATGACAAGTGTATCGTTAATTCTAATATTTTCAAGCTGTAAATATGGTATGCTTAGAAGTGTTGCATGAAAATATGTAACCCATGGCATGCATGATCGGGTCTCTCATAAAAGAAAGAAAGATTTTTCAAAGTACATGTCACATTCATTTTTGGTTGTGCATTGTTTTGTAAAGAAAATGTTATTACATGATTTGTCACGACCCCAAATGCTAGGACAGGAGAGTGTCCTACTAGAATTCCTCTATCCACTCTAGAGTGCATAAATTGGAAGTAGTAACCCTTGGGAAGATGAAGCACAATCGACGGGCCTCGAATGGGTCCTTTCTAAAGGATTCTAGAGCGAGGTAGCACCTAAAGCTCATGGGTGCCATAAGATGGATGTAATGAAGGTGAAATATGAACTCCCGCATAATAAGAACTCTGATGTAGCTACCGGTCAAGTGGGTAGGGAAGTGATGCGGTAACTAGCAGGGAGCTGTGAGGTGTCCACCCATATGTTACAAGGACTATACGGCTATAAGTAATGTGTAATATGAAAAGAAGAAAAGTGTTTCTTTGAAAAGTCAAGCATGATTTTTTGTTACAAGATTCCACTGTCACTGCTTTTTGAAATGTACATGCATAAGTTGAGTTTTTGGGTCAAGAACATGTCCATGCATACATTTTCATGGTTTGCCTTTATATGCTAATATTATCTTCTTGTATGTTATTTGTTAACTTACTAAGATTTCTTGAAATCACTGTGGTAGTTTCAACTACCATTCCCCACCCGGAATGATAGAAGTTGTAATAGGACTAGAGGCCGAACATGAAAAAATGCAAGAGGCAGGATCTCCCGATAGTGAAGGAGGCCACGAAGAACCCTAAGCACTCGATGGAGCCTTCCCTAGAGAACAGGCTAGAGGCAGCCGACCAATTCATGAAGTTATTTCAGGAGTTGCAGAAATTCATTAACAAGGACAAAGCAAGGTAGGCTCGAAGGAAAAGCTTGAAGAAGTTTGAAGAACGAAAAAAAAAAAAAAGAGAAACCTTATGAAAATAATGAAATGGAGGGATATGCTTTTCAAACCCTCTTGTATTTTGGTAGTCTGAACACATATGTCATTTTGGGATTTTAGTTAAATGGTACCATGCTTTTGGAATTGCTCACAATCTGTCTTAGAATCAAATTACTTTCCGTTGCAATTATGGCATATTGCTAGAAATATGTTAGATGCATTGCATATTACTGTCATGTACGGGCGTATGTAGCCTTGAGTTACATGTCTCGAAGCTTCAGTCACAGTCCAATCCCAAGCGAGGGTTGGGGGCATCACAACTTTGAATAAAACAAAAGTGCACAAGTATGGCCATGAATCACCCTAGAAAAAACTCAAGTATATGTAATTACCATCAAGGCGAGGAACCACCCTCTTATCAAAACTCATCGTATAAATCCCAAGCAAGAAATCTGTAATGCCCCCAATTCCCACTTGGGATTTGACAGAGACTAACAATTAACATGAATCGGGAAATATAACACAAGGTCACATGCCTGTCATTCATGACAATTAACATGCAATGCACCTAGCATATTGATGAGAATGCAAAGTGTCATATTTTTCTCCCTTAATGTTTAGTCTTTTATACTTATTTGGTGCCTAAATGTACTCATTATTCTTATATTTTTATTTAGGAAGCAAACGGAGTCGTTTAATGAAAAACGAAGTTAATTGGGCGGTTATGGACAGTTTCGATACTGCTTCGTAATTTGTACATAAATCTCTCATCCTAGCTCCGATTGATATGATTCAAGCTGATATGGAACTCCAAGACAAATATATACAACTTTCATGTTTCGAGTTCTAAAAGATACTGGCTTCATAAAGGTCAAAAGTGGGTTTGAAGTTGACGCACCTGCACTGCTAACGTTTCAGAACGTTCGGTCTTATCGTGCAATTCAAATATGTGATTTAATTGCAGATGTTTTGGAGATCTGGTGCATGAAAGTTACAACTGGAAACACCACTTTCCTAGTTATATTAGGACTATTTTATTTTTAATATTTCCCTTAATTAAATCAGATTTGGATATGGTTATTTGAGGATAATGTTTAGGATATTTTAGAAGATTTGGGAGGATTCAAAAAAGGGGGGGATGGACATGTAAAAGGAGAAAAGATCATCATACTAGGCATCTCTCTCCCCGCTTCTCTAACTTTTCCTT